>NW_027522504.1:0-111062 GCF_052094955.1 Ictidomys tridecemlineatus | reverse complement strand
GAAGGACTGATACATAAAAGAGAGTTTGGAGACTGAGGTGCAGAATGAACATTACAGAGAGCAGAGGTTGGAGACTGCAGTACAGAAGTACTGTTACAGATAGTAGAGGTTGGAGACTGCGGTGTAAAAGGATTGTTACAGAGAGCATATTTGGAGACTGGGGTGAGGAAAGACTGTTGCAGAGAGAAAAGGTTGAAGACTGGGTTGCAGAAGGACTGCTGCAGAGAGCAGAGGTTGTAGAGTGAGGTGCACCTCTTGCAGAGAGCAGTTGTTGAAGACTGATGTGCAGAAAAACTGTTACAGAGAGCAGTGTTTGGAGACTGGGGTGCAGGACTGATACTGATAGCACAGGTTTGTGACTGGGGTGCAGAAGGACTGTTAAAGAGAGCAGAGTTTAGAGACTTGAAAGCAGAAGGCCTGTTACAGAGAGGAGAGGTTGTAGACTGGGGTGCAGAAGGCCTATTACAGACAACAGAGGTTGGAGACTGATGTGCAGAAGGACTGTTACAGAGAGCAGAGGATGGAGACTGGGGTGCAGAAAAAACTGTTGCAGAGTGCAGTGTTTGGAGACTGGGGTGCAGACGGACTGTTGCAGAGAGCAGAGGTTGGAGACTGGCATGCAGAAGGACTGTTACAGAGAGCAGAATTTGAAGCCAGGCGTGCAGAAAGACGGATACAGAAAGCAGAGTTTGTAGACTGGGTTGCAGAAAGACTGATACAGAAAGCAGAGGTAGGATACTGGGCTTCAGAAGGACCCATACAGAGAACAGAGGTTGGAGACTGTGGTACAGAAGGACTGTTACAGAGAGCAGAGCTTGGAGACTTTGGTGCAGAATAAGTGTTGTAGAGAACAGAGGTTGGAGACTGGGGTGCAGAAGGACCATTGCAGAATGCAGAGGTTGTAGACTGGGGTGCAGAAGGACCATTGCAGAATGCAGAGGTTGAAGGACTGTTACAGAGAGAAGAGGTTTGATACAGGGGTGCAGAAGAATCTTACAGAGAGCAGAAGCTGGAGACTGAGGTGCAGAAGGACTGTTGCAGAGATCAGAAATTGGAGACTGGGATGCAGTAGAATCATTGCAGAGAGAAGAGTTTGGAGACTGGGGTGCAGAAGGACTGTTGCAGAGAGTATTGGTTGAAGACTGGGGTGCAGAAGGATCGTGCAGAGAGCAGAGGTGTCAGACTGAGTTGCAGAGGACTGTTACGGAGAGCAGAGGTTGGAGACTGAGGTGCAGAAGGACTGTTACACTAAGTAGAGGTTTAAAATTGGGGTGCAGAAGTACCTTTACAGAGACAAGGATTTGGAGACTGCAGTATAGAAAAACTGTTACAGAGAGCAGAGGTTGGAGACTGGGTTGCAGCAGGAATGTTACAGAGAGAACAAGTTAAAGACTGGGGTGCAGAAGGATAGATACAGAGAACAGAGCTTTGAGACTGGGCTTCAGAAGGACTGATAATGAAAGCAGAGTTTGAAGACTGGAGTGCAGAAAGACTTTTGCAGAGGATAGAGGTTAAAGACTGGAGTGCCGCCGGACACTTGCAGAAAGCAGAGGTTAAAGACTGGGTTGGAGAAGGAATGTTACAGAGAGCAGAGTTCGGAAACTGGAGTGCAGAAGAATCTTACAGAGAGCAGAGATTGGAGACTGTGTTTCAGAAGGACTGTTGCAGAGAGCAGAGTTTGGAGACTGGGGTGCAGAAGGACTGTTGCAGAGAGAAGAGGTTGGAGCCTGGAGTTCAGAAGGACTGTTGCAGAGAGAAGCGGTTTGAGACTCAGGTGCAGAAGTCCTGTTACATAGAGCAGACGTTGGAGACTGAGGTTCAGAAGGACTCTTGCAGAGATCAGAAGTTGGAGACTGGGGTGCAGAAGGACTGTTGCAGAGAGCAGATGTTGGAGACTGGGTTGCAAAAGGACTGTTGCAGAGAGCAGAGGTTGGAGACTGAGGTGCAGAAGGACTGATACAGAAATCAGAGATTTTAATAAAAGTGGTGAAAGAGGGCATCCCTGTCTTGTTCCAGATTTTAGAGGGAATGCCTTCAACTTTTGTCCATTCAGAATGATGCTAGTCTGAGCTGGCCAGAGCAATTAGACAGACGAAAGAAATTAAAAGCATAAAAATAGGAAAAGAAGAACTTAAATTATCACTATTTGCAGATGACATGATTCTATACTTAGAAGACCCAAAAGAGTCTACAAAGAAACTACTAGAACTAATAAATGAATTCAGCAAAGTTGCAGGATATAAAATCAACACACATAAATCAAAGGCATTTCTGTATATCAGCGACAAAACTTCTGAAACGGAAATGAGGAAAAACACTCCATTCACAATATCCTCAAAAAAAATAAAATACTTGGGAATCATCCTAACAAAAGAGGTGAAAGATTTATACAATGAAAACTACATAACCCTAAAGAGAGAAGTAGAAGAAGATCTTAGAAGATGGAAAAATATACCCTGTTCATGGATAGGCAGAACTAACATTATCAAAATGGCGATACTACCAAAAGTTCTCTATAGGTTTAATGCAATGCCAATCAAAATCCAAATGGCATTTCTTGAAGAAATAGATGAAGCAATCATGAAATTCATATGGAAAAATTAAAGACCCAGAATAGCAAAAGCAATTTTAAGCAGGAAGTTTGAATCAGGCGGTATAGCGATACCAGATTTCAAACTATATTACAGAGCAATAGTGACAAAAACAGCATGGTACTGGTACCAAAACAGCCGAGTGGACCAATGGTATAGAATAGAGGACACAAAGACTAATCCACAAAGTTACAACTATCTTATATTTGATAAAGGGGCTAAAAGCATGCAATGGAGGAAGGATAGCATCTTAAACAAATGGTGTTGTGAAAACTGGAAATCCATATGCAAAAAATTGAAACTAAATCCCTTCCTCTTGCCATGCACTAAAGTTAACTCTAAATGGATCAAGGAGCTTGATATCAAATCAGAGACTCTGCGTCTGATAGAAGAAAAAGTTGGCTCCGATCTACATATTGTGCGGTCGGGCTCCAAATTCTTTAATAGGACACCCATAGCACAAGAGTTAATAACAAGAATCAACAAATGGGACTTACTTAAACTAAAAAGTTTTTTCTCAGCAAGAGAAACAATAAGAGAGGTAAATAGGGAGCCTACATCCTGGAAACAAATTTTTAATCCTCACACTTCAGATAGAGCCCTAATATCCAGAGTATACAAAGAACTCAAAAAATTAGACAATAAGATAACAAATAACCCAATCAACAGATGGGCCAAGGATCTGAACAGACACTTCTCAGAGGAGGACATAAAATCAGTCAACAAGTACATGAAAAAATGCTCACCATCTCTAGCAGTCAGAGAAATGCAAATCAAAACCACCCTAAGATACCATCTCACTCCAGTAAGATTTGCAGCCACTATGAAGTCAAACAACAAGTGCTGGCAAGGATGTGGAGAATAGGGTACTCTTGTACATTGCTGGTGGGACTGCAAATTGGTGCGGCCAATTTGAAAAGCACTTTGGAGATTCCTGGAAAAGCTGGGAATGGAACCACCATTTGACCCTGCTATTGCCTTTCTCGGACTATTCCCTGAAGACCTTAAAAGAGCATGCTACAGGGATGCTGCCATATCGATGTTCATAGCAGCACAATTCACAATAGCTAGACTGTGGAACCAACCCAGATGCCCTTCAATAGATGAATAGATAAAACAATTGTGGCATCTATACACAATGGAGTACTATGCAGCAATAAAAAATGACAAAATCATAGAATTTGCAGGGAAATAGATGGCACTAGAGCAGATTATGCTTAGTGAAGCTAGTCAATCCCTAAAAAACAAATACCAAATGTCTTCTTTGATATAATGAGAGCAACTATGAATAGAGCAAGGAGGAAGAGCAAGAAGAAAAGACTAACATTTAACAGAGTCATGAGATGGGAGGGAAAGGTAGAGAAAAGGGAAATTGCATGGAAATGAAGGGAGACCCTCATTGCTATACAAAATTACATGTAAGAGGTTGTGAGGGGAATGGGAAAATAAACAAAGAGAGTAATGAAAAAAAAAAAAAGACTGCAGATTGTCTCATGACCCTCCCCGCATCTCTCTCTCTCTCACACACACACACACCTCTTTGTATCTCAACATCCATCATACAGTAGTTACTCAGTAAATGCCTAGTGAACTGAATTTTTAAAATTATATTCTGAGTTATTGTGTCCTTCTCCTAACTCTTTTTAATGATAAGTTCTAATATATAAATCATTAATAAAATCTTAGAATTATAAAAAAAAAGGAATCAGAAATTTGAGTCTGCAGTGCAGAAGGACTGTTGCAGAAAGCAGAGATTAGAGACTGAGGTGCAGAATTTCTTTTTCATAGAGAAGCGGTTGGAGACAGGGGTGCAGAAGGATCATTGCAAAGAGCAGAGCTTGGAGACACGGGTGCAGAAGAATCTTAAAGAGAGCAGAAGTTGGAGACTGAGGTGCAGAAGTACTCTTGCAGAGATCACAGGTTGGAGACTGGGGTGCAGTAGGATCACTGAAGAGAGAAGTGGTTGGAGACTGGGGTGCAGAAATATCGTTGCAGAGAGTAGAGTTTGGAGACTGCCATGCAGAAGGCCTGTTACAGAGAGGAGAGGTTCGAGAGTGGGGTGCAGAAGTACTGTTATAGAGAGCAGTGTTAGGAGACTGGGTTACTGAAGGATCTTACAAAGAGCAGAGTTTGGTTACTGAGGTGTAGGTGGACTCTTACAGAGAGCAGTGGTTGGAGACTGGGTGTAGAATGATCATGCAGAGAGCAGAGGTTTCAGACTGAGTTACAGAATAACTGTTATAGAGAGTAGAGGTTTGAGACTGAGGGGAAGAAGGACTCTTACAGATAGCAGAGTTTGGAGACTGAGGTGCAGAAGGACTGTTACAGAGAGTTGAGTTTGGAGACTTTTGTGCAGCAGGACTGTTACAGAGTGCAGAGTTTAAAGACTGGATTGCAGAAGGAACTGAAAAGAGCAGAGTTGGGAGACAGAGGTGCAGAAGGACTGTTAAAGAGAGCAGAGGTAGGAGACTGGGGTGCAGAAATGTCGTTGCAGAGAGCAGAGTTTTCAGACTGCGGTGCAGAAGAACTGTTGCAGGAAGCAGATGTTGGAGCCTAGGGTGCAGAAGGATTGTTACAGAGAGGAGAGTTTGGAGACTGGAGTGCATAAGGATCTTACAGAGAGCAGAGGTTGGAGACAAGGATGCAGAAGGACTTTTCCCGAGAGCAGAGGTTTGAGACTGTTGTGGAGAAAAATCATTGCAGAGAGAAGAGGTTGGAGACTGGGTTTCAGGAGGCCTGTTACAGAGAGCAGAGTTTTGAGACTGGGTTGCAGAATTCCTATTACAGAGAGCCGAGGTTGGAAACTGTTGTTCAGAAGGACTGTTACAGAGAGCAGAGTTTGGAGACTGGGATGAAGAAGGGTCTTACAGAGAGCAGAGGTTGGAGACTGAGGTGCAGAATGATCGTTGCAGAGAGCAGAGTTCTCAGACTGAGTTGCAGAATGACTGTTGCAGAGAGCAAATGTTGGAGACTGGGGTTTAGAAGTACTGTTTCAGAGAGCAGAGTTTGAAGACTGGTGTGAAGAAGGATCAGTGCAGAGAGCAGAGTTTGGAGATTGGTGTGCAGAAGGACTGTTACAGAGAGCAGAGTTTGTAGACTAGTTTGGAGAAGGTTCCTACAGAGAGAAGAGGTTGGAGAATGAGGTGCAGAAGAACTGTTACAGGGAGCAGAGGTTTGAGACTGAGGTGCAGAGGGAACGTTGCAGAGTATAGAGTTTTGAGACTGAGGTGAAAAAGGATTGTTACAGAGAGCAGAGGTTTGAGACTGGGTTGCAGAAGGAGTGTTGCAGAGAGCAGAGGTGGTGACTGGGGTGAAGAAGGACTGTTGCAGAGAGTAGACTTTGGAGACTGTGGTGCAGAAGGACTGTTACAGAGAGCAGAGGTTGGAGAGAGGGGTGCAGAAGGATCCTTCAGAGAGCAGAATTTGGAGACTGAGGTACAGAAGGACTCTTGCAGAGATCAGAAGTTAGAGACTAGGGTTCAGTAGGATCATTGCAAAGAGCAGAGGTTGGAGACTGGCATGCAGAAGGCCCACTATAGAGAGTAGAGTTTTAAGACTGGCATACAGAAGGCCTGTTACAGAGAGGAGAGGTTGGAGACTGGGGTTCAGAAGGACTTTTACAGAGAGCACCGTTTGGAGACTGGTTTACTGAAGGAACTTACAGAGAGCAGAGTTTGGAGACTGAGGTGCACGTGGACTGTTATAGAGAGCAGTGGTTTGAGACTGGGGTGCAGAAGAATCTGGAGAGCAGAGGTTTCAGACTGAGGTGCAGAAGTACTGTTACAGAGAGCAGAGGTTGGAGACTGAGGTGTAGAAAGACTGTTACAGAGAGCAGAGTTTAGACACTGAGGAGCAAAAAGAGTGTTACAGAAAGCAAAGGTTGGAAATTGGGGTGTAGAAGGACCGTTACAGAGAGCAGAGGTTGGAGACTACGGTATAAAACGACTGTTACAGAGAGCAGAGTTTGGAGACTGGAGTGCAGAAGGACTGTTACAGAAAGCACAGGTTGAAGACTGAGGTGTAGAAGGATAGATACATTGAGCAGAAGTTGGAGACTGGGGTTCAGAAGGACTAATTAAAAAAGCAGAGGTTGGAGACTGGGTTGTAGAAGGACCGTTACAGAGAACAGAGTTTGGAGACTGCGGTACATAAGGAGTGTTACAGAGAGCAGATGTTGGAGACTGGGGAGCAGAAGGAGTGCTACAGAGGACCGACGTTGGAGACTGGGGTGTCGCAGGACCCTTGCAGAAAGTAGAGGTTGGAGACTGCAGTGGAGAAGGAATGTTAGAGAGAGCAGATTTTGGAAACTGGAGATCAGAAAAATCTTACAGAGAGGAGATTTTGGAGACTGTGGTGCAGAAGTACTGTTGTAGAAAACAGACGTTGGAGACTGAGGTCCAGAACGATCCATGCAGAGAGCAGAGTTTGGAGACTGGGGTGTAGAAGGACTGTTGCCGAGAGCAGATGTTGGAGACTGGGGTGCAGAAGGACTGTTGCAGAGAGAAGAGGTTGCAGACTGGAGTGCAGAATGACTGTTGTAGAAAGCAGAGGTTGGAGACTGGGTTACAGTAGGACTGTTAAAGAGGAAGAGTTTGGAGATTTGGTGCAGAAGGACTGTTGCAGAGAGCAGATATTGGAGACTGGGATGCAGAAGGACTGTTACAGAGAGCAGAGTTTGTAGACTGAGGAAGAGAAAGAATGTTACAGAGAGCAGAGGTTGGAGACTGTTGTGCAGAAAGACTGTTACAGAATGCAGAGTTTGAAGACTGTGCTGCATAAGGATTATAAAGAGAGCAGAGTTGGGAGACTGAGGTGAAGAAGGACTCTTACAGAAAGCAGAAATAGGAGACTGGGGTTCAGAAGTGTCATTGAAGAGAGCAGAGTTTTCAGATTGAGGTGCAGAAGAACTGTTGCAGAGAGCAGAGGTTTGAGACTGGGGTGCAGAAAGACGGTTACAGAAAGCACAGGTTGGCGACTGGGGTGTAGAAGAATAGATACAGAATAGATACAAAGCAGAGGTTGGAGACTGGGGTTCAGATGGACTGATATAATAAGTAGAGTTTAAAGACTGGGTTGCAGAAGGACCGTTACAGAGAGCAGAGGTTGGAGACTTCAGTACAGAAGGACTGTTACAGAGAGCAGATGTTGGAGACTGGGGAGAATAAGGAGTGTTACAGAGGAAAGAGGTTGGAGACTCTGGTGCCACAGGACCTTCGAAGAAAGCAGAGGTTACACACTGCGGTGGAGAAGTAATGTTAGAGACAGCAGATTTTGGACACTGGCGTGCACAATGATTTACAGAGAGCAGAGGTTGGAAACTGTGGTGCAGAAGGACTGTTTCAGAGAGCACACGTTAAAGCCTGGGTTCCAGAAAGATCATTGCTCAGAAGAACTTTTACATAGAGCACAGGTTGGAGACTGAGCTGTAGCAGGATAGATACAGAGAACAGAGTTTGGAGACGGGGTTAAAATTGACTGACACAGAAAAAAGAGGTTGGAGACTGGGGTGTAGATTGACTGTTACAGAGAGCAGATCTCGGAGACTGGGGAGCTGAATGACTGTTGCAGAGGACAGAGGTTGGAGACTGGGGTGGAGATGGAATGTTACAGAGAGCAGAGTTCGGAAACTGGAGTGCAGACAGATCTTAAAAAGAGCAGAGGTTGGAGACTGTGGTGCTGAAGGACTGTTGCAGAGAGCAGACATTGGATACTGGGGTCCAGAAGGATCGTTACAGAGAGCAGAGTTTGGAGACTAGGGTGCAGAAGGACTGTTGCAGAGAGCAGAGTTTGGAGACTGGGGTGGAAAAGGACAGTTGCAGAGAGCAGCGTTTGGAGACTGGTGTGCAGAATGACTGTAACAGAGAGTAGAGGTTGGAGACTTGGGTTTATATGGATCTCACAGAGAGCAGAGTTTAAACACTGGGGTGCAAAAAGACTGTTGCAGAGAGCAGATGTTGGAGACTTGGGTGGAGAAGAATCGTTGTAGAGAGTAGAGGTTGGAGAATGGGATGCAGAAGGTCTTTTACAGAGAGCAGAGTTTGGAGACTGGGTTGCAGAAGTCCTGTTTCAGAGAGCAGAGTTTGGAGACTGTTGTGCAGAAACACTGTTACAGAATGCAGAGTTTGAAGACTGTGCTGCAGAAGGATTATAAAGAGAGCAGAGTTGGGAGACTGAGGTGAAGAAAGACTTTTACAGAGAGCAGAAATAGGAGACTGGGATTCAGAAGGGTCGTTGAAGAGAGCAGAGTTTTCAGATTGAGGTGCAGAAGAACTGTTGCAGAGAGGAGATGTTGGAGACTGGGGTGCAGAAGGTCTGTTGCAGAGAGCAGATGTTGGTAACTAGGGTGCAGAAGGACTGTTGTAGAGAGCAGATGTTGGAGACTGGGGTGCAGTAAGACTGTTGCAGAGAGCAGAGGTTGGAGACTGAGGTACTGAAGTCCTGTTACAGAGAGCAGAAGATGGAGACTCGGGTACAGATGGACTTTTACAGAGAGCAGAATTTGGGTACGGGGGTGGAGAAGGATCTTACAGAGAGCAGAATTTTGAGACTGAGGTGCAGAGGACTGTTGCAGAGATCAGAGTTCGGAGACTGGGGTGCAGTAGGATCATTGTAGATAGCAGAGGTTGGAGACTGGTGTGCAGAAGAATCGTGCAGAGAGCAAGGTGTCAGACTGAGGTGATGAAGGACTGTTAAAGAGAGCAGAGGTTGGAGACTGAGGTGTAGAACGACTGTTACAGAAAGCAGAGTTTGGAGACTGAGGTGCAGAAGGACTGTTACAGAAAGCAGAGGTTGGAAATTGGGGTGCAGAAGGACTGTTACACAGACCAAAGTTTGGAGACTGCGGTATAGAAAAAGTGTTACAGAGAGCAGAGGTTGGAGACTGGGGTGCAGTTTGACTGTTACAGAGAGAAGTTTTTGAAGATTGGGGTGCAGAAGGATCCTGCAGAGAGCAGAGGTGTCAGACTGAGGTTTCAAAGGACTGTTACAGAGAGCAGGGGTTCAAGATTGAGGTGTAGAAGAACTGTTAAAGAGAGCAGAGTTTGGAGACTGAGGTGCAGAAGGACTGTTACAGAAAGCAGAGGTTGGAAATTGGGGTGCAGAAGGACCGTTACAGAGAACAGGGTTTGGATACTGTGGTATCGAAAAACTGTTACAGAGAGCAGAGGTTGGAGACTGGGGTGCAGAAGGAATGTTACAGAGAGCACAGGTTGGCGACTGCTGTACAGTAGGACTGTTACAGGAGAAGATGTTGGAGACTGGGAAACAGAATTACTGTTGATGAGGACAGAGCTTGGAAGCTGGGGTGCCGCTGGACACTTGCAGAAAGCAGAGGTTAAAAACTGAAATGGAGAAGGAATGTTACAGAGAGCAGAGTTTGGAATCTGGAGTGCAGAAAGATCTTACAGAGAGCAGAGTTTGGAGACTAGAGTGCAGAAGGACTGTTGCGGAGAGCAGAATTTGAAGACTTGGCATGCAGAAGTCTTGTTACATAGAGCAGAGTTTGGAGAGTGTGGTGCAGAAGGACTGTTGCAGAGAGCAGAGTTTAGAGACTGGGGTGGAGAAGGACTGTTGCAGAGAGCAGAGGTTGTAGACTGTAGTGCAGAAGGACTTTTGCAGAGAACAGAGTTTGGAGACTGGGGTGCAGAAGGATTTTTGCCGAGAGCAGAGGTTGGAGACTGAGGTGCAGAAGGACTCTTAGAGAGAGCAGAATTTTTATACTGGGGTGCAGAAAAACTGATACAGAAAGCAGAAATTAGAGTCTGCGGTGCAGAAAGACCGTTACAGAGAGCAGAATTTGAAGACTGCAGTACAGAATGACTGTTGCAGAGAGCAGTGTTTGGAGACTTGGGTGCAGAAGGACTGTTGCAGAGAGCTGAGATTAAAGACTGAGGTGCAGAAGTTCTTTTACATCGAGAAGAGTTTGGAGACTGGGGTGCAGAACGATTGTTGCAAGGAGCAGAGCTTGGATACAGGGGTGCAGAAGGATCTTACAGAGAGCAGAAGTTGGAGACTGAGGTACAGAAGGACTGTTTCAGAAATCAGAGGTTGGATACTGGGGTGCAGTAGGATCATTGAAGAGAGCAGTGGTTGGAGACTGGGGTGCAGAAATATCGTTGCAGAGAGCAGAGTTAGGAGAGTGGCATGCAGAAGGCCTGTTACAGAGAGGAGAGTTTGGAGACTGGGTGAAGAAGGACTGTTACAAGAGCAGAGTATGAAGACTGGGTTGCTGTAGGATCTTACAGAGAGCACAGGTTGGAGACTTAGTTGCAGGTGGACTGTTACAGAGAGCAGTGTTTGGTTACTGGGGTGCAGAAAGATCGTGCAGAGAGCAGAGGTTTTAGACTGAGGTGCAGAAGGACTGTTACAGAGAGCAGAGTTTGGAGACTGAGGTGTAGAAGGACTGTTACAGAGAGCAGAGTTTGGAGACTCAGGTGCAGAAGGACTGTTACAGGAAGCAGAGTTTGGAAATTGGGGTGCAGAAGGACCGTTAAAGAGAGCAGAGGATGGAGACTGAGGTGCAGAAGGACTATTACATATAAAACACGTTTAAGACTGAGGTGCAGAAGGATAGATACAGAAAACAGAGCTTGGAGACTGGGGTCAGACAGACTGATACAGAAAGCAGAGGTTGGAGACTGGGGTGTAGAAGGACCATTACAAAGAGCAGATTTTGGAGACTGCGGTACAGAAGGACTGTTACGTAGAGCAGATCTCGGAATCTGGGGAGCAGAAGGACTGTTGCAGAGAGCAGATGTTTGTAACTGGGGTGCAGAAAAACTGTTTTAGAGAGAAGAGTTTGGAGACTGACGTGGGGAAGTCCTGTTACAGATAGCAGAGTTTGGAGACTTGGATGCAGAAGGACTTTTACAGAGAGCTGAGGTTGGATACAGGGCTGCAGAAGCATCTTACAGAGGTCAGAATTTGGCGACTGAGGTGCAGAAGGACTGTTGCAGAGAGTAGAGTTTGGAGATTTAGGTGCAAAAGGCCTGTTACAGAGAGCAGAGTTTGGAGACTGGGGTGCAGAAAAACTGTTACAGAGAGCAGAGTTTTTAGACAAGGTTGCACAAGGATCTTACAGTGAGCAGTCTTTGTAGAATAAGGGGCAGCAGGACTTTTACAGAGAGCAGAAGTTGGAGACTAGGGCGCAGAAGGATCGTTGCAGACAACAGAGTTTTCAGACTGACGTGCAGAAGCACTTTTTCCAAGTGCACATGTTGGAGACTGGGGTGCAGAAGTACTGTTGCAGAGAGCAGAGATTTGAGACAGGGGTGCAGAAGGATCGTTGTAGAGAGCAGAGGTTAGAGACTGGGGTGCAGAAGGATTGTTACTGAGAGCAGAGTTTTGAGTAGGGGTGCAGAAGTACTTTTACAGTGAGTAGAGTTTGGAGAATGAGGTGCAGAAGACCATTGCAGAGAGCAGAGGCTGGATACTGAGGTGCAGAAGGATTGTTACAGAGAGCAGAGGTTGGAGACTGGGTTGCAGAGGGACTGCTGCAGAGAGCAGAGGCAGGACATGGGGTGTAGAAGGACCGTTACAGAGAGCAGATTTTGGAATCTGCACTACAGGAGAACTGTGACAGACAACAGAGTTTGGAGACTGGTGTGGAGATGGACTGGTTCAGAGTGCAGACCTTGGTGACTGGGGTGCAGAAGAACTGTTGCAGAGAGCAGAGGTTGGAGACTGAGGTGCAGAAGGAATGTTGCAGAAAGCAGAGGTTGGAAACTGTGGTGCAGAAAGAATGATACAGAAAGGAGAGGTTGGAGACTGTGGTGCAGAAGGACCGTTACAGAGAGCAGAGGTTGGTGACTGTGGTACAGAAAGACTGTTACAGAGAGCAGAGTTTGGAGACTGGGGAGCAGAAATACTGTTACAGATAGCAGAGGTTGAAGACTGGGGAGCAGCAGGACTCTTACAGAGAGCAGAGGATGGAGACTGGGGTGCCGAAGGACTTTTGCAGAAAACACAGGTTGAAGAATGGGGTGCAAAAGGATCGTTGCAGAGAGCAGAGGTTTTAGACTGGGATGCAGAATTATTGTTATAGAGAGCAGAGTTTGGAGACTGGGGTGCACAAGGACTGTTACAGATAGCAGAGTTTTGAGACTTGGGTGTAGAAGGAATGTTACAGAAAGCAGAGGTTTGAGACTTGGGTGCAGAAGGACCGTTATAGAGAGCAGATTTTGGAGACTGCACTGCAGGAGGACTGTTAAAGAGAGCAGAGGTTGGAGACTGGTGTGGAGAAGGACTATTTCAGAGTGCAGACCTTGGAGACTGGGGTGCAGAAGAATTGATGCAGAGAGCAGAGCTTAAAGACTGAGGTGCAGAAAGAATGTTGCAGAAAGCAGAGGTTGGAAACTGTGGTGCAGAAGGAATGATACAGAAAGGAGAGGTTAGAGACTGTGGTGCAGAAAAAGTTACAGAGAGCAGAGGTTGTGGACTGCGGTACAGAAGGACTATTAGAGAGAGCAGATTTGGAGACTGGGAAGCAGAAGGGCTGTTACAGAGAGCAGAGGTTGGAGACTGGGTAGGAGAAGGACTGTTACAGAGAGCAGTGTTCGGAGACTGAGGAGCAGAAAGAATGTTACAGAGAGCAGTTTTGGAAACTGGAGTGCAGAAGGATCTTACAGAGAGCACAGGTTGGAGGCTGGGGTGCAGAACCACTGTTACAGAGAGCCGATTTTGGAGAGTGAGGTGCAGAAGGACTGTTACAGAAAGCAGATTTTGGAGACTGGGGTGCACAATGATCGTTGCAGAGAGCAGAGGTTGGAGAATGGGGTGCAAAAGAATCGTTGCAGAGAGCAGAGGTTGGAGAATGGGGTGTAGAAGTATTGTTACAGAGAGCAGAGGATGGAGACTCGGGTACAGAAGGACCCTTACACAGAGCAGAGGTTGGAGACTGCGGGACAGAAGGACTTTTACAGAGAGCAGAGGTTGGAGACTGCGGTAAATAATGAGTGTTACAGAGAGCAGAGGTTGGAGTCTACGGAGCAGAAGGACAGTTACAGAGAGAAGAGATTGGAGATTGGGGAGCAGAAGAAATATTACAGAGAGCAGAGTTGTGAAACTGGGGTGCAGAATGATCTTACAGTGAGCAGAGGTTGGATACTGAGGTGCAGAAAGACTTTTACAGAAAGTAGAGTTTAAAGACTGGGGTGCACAAGGATCATTGCAGAAAGCAGAGTTGTCAGACTGAGGTGCAGAAGAACTGTTGTAGGGAGCAGATTTTGGAGACTGGGGTGCAGAACCACTTTTGCAGAGAGCAGAGTTTGGAGACTGGGGTGCAAAAAGATTGTTGTAGACAGCAGAGTTTTGAGACTGCAGTGCAGAAAGATTGTTACAGAAAGCAGAGTTTGGAAACTGTGGTGAAGAAGGACTATTGCAGAGATCAGAGTTTGGTAACTGAGGTGAAGAAGGATTGTTACAGAGAACAGAAGTTGGAGCCTGGGGTGCAGTAGGACTGTTGCAGAGATCAGAATTTGGAGACTGGGGTTTAGAAGGACTGTTGCATAGAGCAGAGTTTGGAGACAGGGGTGCAGAAGGATCGTTGCAGAGAACAGAGTTTTCAGACTTAGGTGCAGATTGACTGTTTCAGAGAGCAGAGGTTGGAGATATGGGTGCAAAAGGACTGTTGCATAGAGCACATGTTGGATACTGGGGTGCAGAAGGATCGTTGCAGAGAACAGAGGTTGGAGACTGGTGTGCAGAAAGACTGTTGCAGAGAGCAGAAGTTGGAGACTGGTGTGCAGAAAGATCGTTGCAGATAGCAGAAGTTTGAGACTGGGGTGCAAAAGCCCTGTTACAGAGAGTTGAATTTCAAAACTTATGTGCAGATGGATCGTTGCAGAGGGCTTAGTTTGGAGACTGAGGTGCAAAAGGACGGTTACAGAGAGCAGAGATTGGAGACTGGGGTGCAGAAGGATCCTTGTAGAGAACAGAGTTTTTAGACTGACTTGCAGAAGAACTCCTAAAGAGAGCAGAGTTTATAGACAAATTTCAAAAAGATCTTACTGAGAAAAGAGGTTGTAGAGCGAGGTGCAGCAGGACTGTTACAGAAAGCAGAGGTTGGAGACTAAAGTGCAGAAGGATCCTTGGAGAGAACAGTTTTCAGACTGAGGTGCAGAAGGACTTTTGCAGAGAGCACATATTGAAGACTCGCGTGCAGAAGGACTGTTGCATAGAGCAGATGTTGGAAACTGGGGTGCACAAGGATCATTGTAGAGAGCAAAATTTTGAGACTGGGGTGCAGAAGGATTTTTATAGAGAACTGAGTTGGGAGACTGGGGTGCAGAAGGCCTGTTACAGAGAGCAGAGTATGGAGAAGGTGTTCAGAAGTACTTTTATGTGGAGTAGTTTTTGGAGACTGAGGTGCAGAAGGACCGTTGCAGAGAACAGAGGTTGGAGACTGAGGTGCAAAAGGATTGTTACATAGAGCAGAAGTTGGAGACTGGGATGCAGAGGGACTGTTGTAGACAGAAGAGGCTGGACACTGGGGTGTATAAGGACTGTTGCTGAGAGCACAGGTTCAGATTGGGGTTCAGAAGAACTGTTGCAGAGAACAGAGGTTGGAGACTGGGTTACAGTAGGACTATTACAGAGGAAGAGGTTGGAGATTTTGTGCAGAAGTACTGTTGCAGATAGCAGATGTTGGAGACTGGGATGCAGAAGGACTTTTGCAGAGAGCAGAGTTTGTAGACTGAGGAACAGAAAGACTGTTACAGAGAGCAGAGGTTGGAAATTGTGGTGAAGATGGACTGATACAGTTAGCAGAGTTTGGAGACTGGGGTGCAGAAGGAGTGTTGTAGAGAGCAGAGTTTGTAGACTGAGGTGCAGAAGCACTGTTACAGAGAGCAGAGGTTAAAGAATGGGGTGCAAAATGCCTGTTACAAAGAGCAGAGTTTGAAGACTGGGGTGCAGAAGGACTCTTACAGAAAGCAGGGTTTGGACATAGGGTTTCAGAAAGATCTTACAGAGAGCAGAGGTTGGAGACTGAGGTACAGTAGGCGTGTTACAGAGAGCAGTGTTTGGACACTGGGGTGCAGAATGAATGTTGCAGAGAAAAGAGTTTTGAGACTGAGGTGCAGAAAAACTGTTGCAGAGAGCAGAGTTTGGACACTGAGGTTTAGAAGGACTGTTACAGAGAACAGAGTTTGGAGACTAGGGTGCAGAAGAATTGTTACAGAGAGGAGATTTTGGATACTGCACTACTGGAGGACAGTTACAGACAGCAGAGTTTGCAGACTGGTGTGGAGAAGGACTGTTGCAGAGAGCAGATGATGGAAACTGGGGTGGGGAATGATCGTTGTAGAGAGCAGAGTATTGAGACTGGTGTGCAGAAGGACTGTTACAGAGAACAGAGTTTGGATAAGGGGTGCTGAAGGACTATTACAGAGGGCAGAGTTTGGAGACTGGGTTGCAGAAGAATCTTACAAAGAGCAAATGTTTGAGACTGAGGTGCAGGAGGACTGTTACAGAAAGTAGAGGTTTGAGAATGAGGTGCAGAAGGACTGTTGCAGGGAGCAGAGGTTTGAGACTTGGGTGCAGAAGGACTGTTGCAGATAGCAGAGTTTGGAGACTGAGGTGCAGAAGGACTGTTACAGAGAGCAGAGGCTGGAGACTGGGGTAGAGAAGGACTGTTACAGAAAGCAGAAGGTGGAGACTGGGGTGCAGAAGGACTTTTACAGAGAGCAGAGGTTGGAGATTGCAGTACAGAAGGACTGTTTCAGAGTGCAGAGTTTGGAGCCTGGGGTGCACAAGGATCATTGCAGAGAGCAGAGTTTTCAGACTGAGGTGCAGACGGACTGATGCAGAGAGCAGATGTTGGAGACTCGGGTGCAGAAGGACTTTTTCAGAGAGCAGATTTTGGAGACTGGGGTGCAAAAGGATTTTGGCAGGTAGAAGATGTTGGATACTGAGGTACTGAAGGACTCTTGCAGACAACAGAGGTTGGAGAATGGGGTGCAGAAGGACCGTTGCAGAGAGCAGAGTTTAGAGACTGCAGTACAGAACGACAGTTACAGAGAGCAGAGGTTGGAGAGTGCGGTACAGAAGGACTATTACAGAGAGCAGGGGTTGGTACTGGGGAGCAGAAGGACTGTTACAGAGAGCAGAGGTTAGAGACTGGGTACCAGAAGGAATGTTAAAGAGAGCAGAGTTTGGAAACCTGTGTGCAGAAGGATCTAACAGATAGCAGAGGTTGGAGAATGACATGCACAAAGACTGTTACAGAAAGCAGAGTTTGGAGACTGGGGTGTACAAGGATCGTTGCAGAGAACAGAGTTTTCAGACTGAGGTCCGGAAGGACTGTTGCAGAGAGCAGATGTTGTAGACTGGGTGCAGAAGGACTGTTGCAGAGAGCAGAGGTTGGACAATTGGGTTTAGAAGGACTGTTGCAGAGAGAAGAATTTGGAGACTGGGGTGTGCAGAAGGATTGTTACAGAGAGCAGAGTTTTGAGACAGGGTTACAGAAGCATCTTACAGAGAGCAGAGTTTGGAGACTGAGGTGTAACTGGACTGTTAGAGAAAGCAGGGTTTGGAAACTGGGGTGCAGAAGGATCATTGAAGAGGACAGAGTTTGGAGAATGGGTTGCAGAAGGATCATACAGAGATCAGAGTTGTAAGACTGAGGTGCAGAAGGCATGTTACAGACAGTAGACGTTGCAGACTGAGGTGCAGAAGGACCATTGCAGGGAGCAGAGGTTGGAGACTGGGATGTAGAAGGACTGTTGCAGGTAGCAGGTGTTGGAGAGTTGGGTGCAGAAGGACATTTGCGGAGAGAAGAGTTTAGAGACTGAGGAGCAGAACGACTGTCACAGCGAGTAGAGTTTGGAGACTAGGGTGCAGAAGGACTGATACAGAAACAGAGGTTGGAGTCTGGTGTGTAAAAGGACCGTTACATAAAGCAAAGTTTGGAGACTGCAATACAGGTGGACTGTAAGAGAGAGCAGATGTTTGAGACTGTGGAGTAGAAGAACTGTTGCAGATAGTAGAGGTTGGAGACTGGGCTGCAGAAGAACTGTCGCATAGAGCAGAAGTTGGAGACTGAGGTGCAGTAAGAATGTTATATAGATCAGAGGTAGGAGACTGGAGTGTAGAAGTACTGATACAGAAAGAAGAGGTTGGAGACTGGGGTGCAGAATTAAGGTTACAGAGAGCAGAGATTGGAGACTGCATTACAGAAGGACTGGAACAGACAGCAGAGTTTAAAGACTAGGGTAAAGAAGGACTGTCGCAGAGAGCAGATGTTGGAGACTTTGGTTCAGAAGGACTGTTGGAGAGAGAAGAGGTTAGAGAATGGGGTGCAGAATTAAGGTTGCAGAGAGCAGAGGTTAGAGACAGAGGTTCAGATAAACTGTTACAGACAGCAGAGGTTGAAAACTGTTGTGCAGAAAGACTGATACAGAAATCAGAGGTTTGAGACTTGGTACAGAAGGACTGTTGCAGAGAGCAGAGGTTGGAGACTGAGGTGAGGAAGGATCCTTGCAGAGAGAAAAAGTTGGAGACTGGAGTGCAGAAGGCCTGATACAGAAAGCAGAGTATCGAGACCGGGGTGCAGAAAGCCTGTTAATGAGAGCAGACATTGGAGACTGGGTTGCAGAAGGACTGTTACAGATAGCACAATTTCGAGACTGGGTTGCAGAAGGATCTTACAGAGAGCATTTTGGAAACTGAGGTTCAGAAGGACTGTAACAGAGAGCAAAGTTTGGAAACTCTGGTGCAGAAGAATTTTTGCAGAGAGCAGAGTTTTCAGGCTGAGGTGCAAAAGGACTGTTGTAGAGAGCAGATGTAGGATCCTGGGGTGCAGAAGGACTGTTACAGAGGGCAGATTTTGGAGATTAGGGTGCAGAAGGATCGTTGAAGAGAGCAAAGGTTGGAGACTGGGGTGCAGAAGGCTGTTACAGAGAGCAGAAGTTGAAACCTGGGGTGCAGAAGGCCTGTTACAGAGAGCAGAGTTGGAGACTGTGGTGCATAAGGACTGTTACAGAGAGCAGCGTTTGGAGAATGGCTTGCAGAATGATCTTACAGAGAGCAGAGGTTGGAGACTGAGGTGCAGAAGGACTTTTACAGAGAGTAGAGGGTCTAGCCTGGGGTGCAGAAGGAGTGTTACAGAGAACAGAGTTTGGAGATTGGAGTGCAAAAGAACTGTTACTGAGAGCAGAGGTTGGAGACTGGGGTGAGAAGGACTGTTTCAGAGAGCAGAGTTTGGAGACTGAGGTGCAGAAGGATTGTTACAGAGAGCAGAGTTCAGAAACTGGGGTGTAGAAGGACCCTTGCAGATAGCAGAGGTTGGATCCTGAGGACAAGGAGGATCATTGCAGAAAGCAGATGATAGAGACTGGGGTGCAGAAGGACTATTAAAGAGAGCAAAGGTTGGAGACTGAGGTTCAGAAAGATCATTTCTGAGAGCAGAGGATTGAGACTGGGGTGCAGAAGGACTGTTAAAGGTTGCAGAACTTGGAGACTGAGGTGCAGAAGGACTTTTACAGAGAGAAGACGTTGGAGACTGGGGTGCAAAAGGATTCTTACAGAGAGCAGAGGATGGAGACTGGGGTGCAGAAGGTTCGTTGCAGAGAGCAGAGGTTGGAGAATGAAGTGCAGAAGGACCGCTACAGAGAGCAGAGTTTGGAGACTGGGATGAAGAAGAAATATTGCAGAGAGCAGAGGTTGGAGACTGGGGTGCAGAAGTACTGTAGCAGAGAGCAGAAGTTGGAGATTGGGGTGCAGAAAAACTGTTGCAGAGAGCAGTGTTTGGAGACTGGAATGCAGAAGGATCGTTGCAGAGAGGAGAGGTTGGAGACTGGGGTTTAGAAGGACTGTTGCAGAGAGCAGAGGTTAAAGACTGAGGTGCAGAAGGATCATTGCAGAGAGAAGAGGTTGGAGGCTGGGGTGCAGAAGGCCTGTTACAGAGAGCACAGTTTGGAGACTGGGGTGCAGAAGACCTGTTACACAGAGCAGAGGTTGGAGACTGGGGTGAAGAAGGATCGTTGCAGAGAGTAGAGGTTTCAGACTGAGGCGTAGAAGGACTGTTACTGAGAGCAGAGGTTGAAATCTGAGGTGCAGAAGGACTGTTACAGAAAGCAGATGTTGGCAATTGGGGTGCAGAAGGACCGTTATAGAGAGAAGAGGTTGGAGACTGCGGTATAGAAGGACTTTTAGAGAGATCAGAGTTTGGAGACTTTGCTGCAGAAGGACCGTTATAGAGAGCAGATGTTGGAGACTAGGATGCAGAAGGATTGTTACAGAGAACATATGTTGGAGACTGAGGTGCAGAAGGATTGTTACAGAGAACAGAGGTTGGAGACTGGGGTACAGAAGGACCATTACAGAGAGCAAAGGTTGGAGACTGAGGTGCAAAACGAATTCTACAGAGAGCAGGGGTTGGACACTGGGGTGCAGGAGGACTGTTACAGAGAGCAAAGGTAGGAGAAATGGATGTAAAGGATCTTAAAGAGAGCAGAGTCTGGAGACTAGGGTGCAGAAGGACTATTGCAGAGAGCAGAGTTTGGAGTCTGAGGTGCAGAAGGATCGTTGCAGAGAGAAGAGGTTGGAGACTGGGTTGCAGAAGGACTGTTACAGAGAGTAGAGGTTCGAGATTGGGGTGCAGAAGAACAGTTACAAAGAGCAAAGTTTAGAGACTGAGGTGCAGAAAGCTGTTACAGAGAGCAGAGTTTGGAAACTGAGTTGCAGAAGGTCTGTTAAAGAGAGCAGACGTTGGAGACTGAGGTGCAGAAGGATTCGTATAGAGAAGAGAGGTTGGAGACAGAGGTGTAGAAGGACTGTTACTGTGAGCAGAGGTTGGAAACTGGGGTGCAGAAGGATCATTTCAGTAAGCAGAGGTTGCTAACTGAGGTTTAGAAGGATCGTTGCAGAGAGCAGAGGTTGAAGACTGAGGTGCAGAAAGATCATTACAGAGAGCAGAGGTTGGAGACTGGGGTCAGAAAGACAGTTACAGAGAGCACAGTTTTGAGAGTGGTGTGCAGAGGAAATGTTGCAGTGAGCAGAGATTGGAGACTGTGAACAGAAGTACTGTTAAAAAAGGGCAGAGGCTGGAGACTGGAGTTTAGAAGGAATGTCAACGAGAGCAGAGTTTGGAACCTCGGGTGCAGAAGGATCTTACAGAGAGCAGAGGCTGGAGACTGGGGTCAGAAAGACTGTTGCAGAGAACAGACGTTGGAGACTGTGGTTCAGAAGGATCATTGCAGAGCGCAGAGGTTCGAGACTGGGGTATAGAAGGACTGTTGCAGAGAGGAGAGTTTTGAGACTGGGGTGCAGAAGGACTGTTGCAGAAAGCAGACGTTGGAGACTGAGGTGCAGAAGAACTTTGACAGAGAGCACTGGTTGGAGGCTGGGGTGCAGAATAACTGATACACAAAGCAGCATTTCAAAACTGGGGTGCAGAATGATCATTAGAGAGAGAAGAGGTTGGAGACTGTGGTACAGAAGGACTATTACAAAGAGCAGAGTTTGAAGCCTGGGGTGCAGAAGGACTGTTGCAGAGAACAGAGATTGGAGACTGAGGTGCAGAAGGATCGTTGCATAGAGAAGTGGTTGGAGACCTGAGTGCAGAAGTTCTGTTGCAGTGCAGAGTTTGGAGAATGGGTTGCAGAAGGCCTGTTACAGAGAGCAGAGGTTGGAGAATGGGGTGCAGAAGGACCATTACAGAGAGCAAAGTTTGGAGAATGAGGTGCAAAAGGACTTTACAGAGAGCAGAGGTTGGATACTGGGGTGCAGGAGGACTGTTATAGAGAGCAGATGTTGGAGAAAGGGATGCAAAAGATCTTAAGAGAGAGACTCTGGAGACTGGGGTGCAGAAGGACTGTTGCAGAGATCAGAAGTTGGAGACTGAGGTGCAGAAGGATCGTTGCAGAGAGAAGAGGTTGGAGACTGGGTTGCAGAAGGACAGTTACAGAGAGCAGAGGTTCGAGATTGGGGTGCAGAAGAACTGTTAAAGAGAGAAAGGTTGGAGACTGGGGTGCAGAAAGCCTGTTTCAGAGAGCATCGGTTGAAGACTGAGGTGCAGAAGGATTGGTACAGAGAGGAGAGGTTGGAGACAGAGGTGTAGAAGGACTTTTACAAAGAGAAGAGGTTGGAGACTGAGGTGCAGAAGAATCGTTAGAGAGAGCAGAGGTTGGAGACTGGGGTAAGAAAGACAGTTACAGAGAGCACAGTTTGGAGAGTGGCGTACAGAGGAAATGTTGCAGTGAGCAGAGACTGGAGACTGTGGTACAGAAGAAATTTCACAAAGAGCAGAGTTTGAAACTGGGGTGCAGAAGGATCTTACAGAGAGCAGAGGCTGGAGACTGGGGTCAGAAAGACTGTTGCAGAGAACAGACGTTGGAGACTGTGGTGCAGAAGGATCATTGCAGAGCACAGAGGTTGGAGACTGGGTTATAGAAAGATTATTGCAGAAAGCAGACGTTGGAGACTGAGGTGCAGAAGGACTTATACAGAGAGCACTGGTTGAAGACTGGGGTGCAGAATAACTGATACAGAAAGCAGCATTTGGAAACTGGGGTGCAGAATGACCGTTAGAGAGAGAAGAGGTTGGATACTGCGGTACAGAAGGACTATTAAAGAGAGCAGAGTTTGAAGCCTGGTGTGCAGAAGGACTGTTGCAGAGAACAGAGGTTGGAGAATGAGGTGCAGAAGGATCGTTGAATAGAGAAGTGTTTGGAGACTGGGGTGCAGAAGTCCTATTGCAGAGCAGAGTTTGGAGACTGGGTTGCAGAAGACCTGTTATAGAGAGCAGAGGTTGGAGACTGGGGTGCAGAAGAACCATTACAGAGAGCAGATGTTTCAGACTGAGGATCAGAAGGACTGTTACAGAGAGCAGAGGTTGGAGTCTGATTGCAGAAGGACTGTTACAGAAAGCAGAGGTTGGCAATTGGGGTTCAGAAAGACGTTACAGAGAGAAGAGTTTGGAGACTGGGGTGCAGAAAGAAAATTGCAGAGAGCAGAGGATGAAGCCTGTTGAGAAGAAGGATCGTTGCAGTGAGCAGATGTTGGAGACTGGGGTGCAGATGGACAATTACAGAGAGGAAAGTTTGGAAACTGAGGTGCAGAAGGACTTTCACAGAGAGCAGACGTTGGATACTGGGGTGCAGAAGGACTGTTAAAGGGAGCAGATGTTGGAGACTGGGATTCAGAAAGATCTTACAGAGAGAACAAATTGGAGACTGGAGTGCAAAAGGACTGTTGCAGAGAGCAGAAGTTGGAGACTGAGGTGCAGAAGGATCGTTGCAGAGAGAAGAGGTGGGAGACAGGGGTGCAGAAGGCCAGTTACAGAGAGCAGAGTTCGGAGACTGGGGTGCACGAGGCCTGTTACAGAGAGCAGAGGTTGGAGACTGGGGTGCAGAAGTCCTGATACAGATAGCACAGTTTAAGACTGGGTTGCAAAGGAATCGTTGCAGAGAGCAGAGGATTCAGAATGAGGCGCAGAGGACTTTTACAAAGAGCAGAGTTTGGTGTCTGATGTGTAGAACGACTGTTACAGAAACCAGAGGTTGGAAATTGGTGAGCAGAAGGACCATTACAAAGAGAAGAGGTTGGAGACTGCGATACAAAGGGACTGTTACAGAGAACAGAGTTTGGAGAATGAGTAGAAGAAGGATTGTTACATAGAACAGATGTTTGAGACTGGGTTGCAGAATTTCCATTACAGAGAGCAGAGATTGGAGATTGTGGTGTAAAAGAACTGCACAGAGAGCAGAGGTTGGGGACTGGGGTGCAGAAGTTTTGTTACAGGGAGCAGAGTTTGGAGACTCGGGTGCAGAAGGACTGTTACAGAGAGCAGAGGTTCGAGACTGGGGTGCAGAAAAACTGTTACAGAGAGCAGAATTTGGAGACTGGGTTGCATAAGGCCTGTTACAGAGAGCAGATGTTGGTGACTGAGGTACAGAAGGACTGTTATAGAGAGAAGAGTTGGAGACTGAGGTACAGAAGGATTGGTACAGAGAGCAGAGGTTGGAGACTGAGGTGCAGAAGGACTGTTTCTGAGAGCAGATGTTGGAGACTGGGGTACAGAAGGATTATTGCAGAGAGCAGGGGTTGGAGAATGGGGTGAAGAAGGATCTTTACAGAGAGCAGAGGTTGGAGACTGGGGTCAGAAGGATTGTTACAGAGAGCAGAGTTTGTAGACTGGGGTGCAGAATGACAGTTACAGATAGCACAGTTTGGAGATCTGAGTGTAGAAGAAATGTTGCAGAGAGCAGAGGTTGGAGACTGGGGAGCAGAAGGACTGTTGCAGAGAGTAGAGGTTGGAGACTGGGGTGCAGAATGACTGATAAACAAAGCAGAGGTTGGAGACTGGACTGCAGAAGAACCATTGCAGACAGTAGAGTTTGGAGACTGCAGTACAGAAGGACTTTTACAGAGACCACAGGTG
This sequence comes from Ictidomys tridecemlineatus, assembly GCF_052094955.1. Classification (NCBI taxonomy): domain Eukaryota; kingdom Metazoa; phylum Chordata; class Mammalia; order Rodentia; family Sciuridae; genus Ictidomys; species Ictidomys tridecemlineatus. The sequence continues at coordinate 87,092 of NW_027522504.1, read as the reverse complement.
GGATTCTGGGGTGCAGAACGACTGTTGCAGAGAACAGAGTTTTGAGACTGCGATGCAGAAGAATCTTACAGAGAGTAAAGGTTGGAGACTGTGTTGCAGTAGGACTGTTGCACAGAGCAGATGTTGGATACTGGAGTGCAGAAGGACTGTTACTGAGAGCAGAGTTTGGAGAGTGCGGTGCAGATCGATCTTACAGAGCGTAGAGTTTGGAGACCTGGGTGCAGAAGGACTGTAGCAGAGATCAGATTTTGGAGACAGGGGTACAAAAGGACTGTTAAAGAGAGCAGAGGTTGGAGACTGTGGGGCAGAAGGATCTTACAGAGAGTAGAGTTTGGAGACTGGGGTGCATTAGGACTTTTGCAGAGAGCAGAGGTTGGAGACTGGGTTGTAGAAGGACTGTTACAGATAGCACAGTTTCAAGACAGGGTTGCAGAAGGATCTTAAAGAGAGCCTTTTGGAGACAGAGGTGCAGAAGTAGTGTTACAAGAGCAGAGGTTACAGACTGGGGTGCAGAAGAATTGTGGCGGAGAGCAGCGTTTTCAGACTGAGGTTCAGAAGGACAGTTACAGTGAGCACAGTTTGGAGAACTGGGTGTAGAAGAAATGTTGCAGAGAGCAAATGTTGGATCCTGGGGTGCAAAAGGACTGTTACAGAGAGCAGAGTATGTATATTGAGTTGCAGAAGAAATCGTTGCAGAGAGCATAGGTGGAGAATTGGCTGCAGAAGAATCGCTATAGAGAGCAGAGGTGGGAGGCTGCTGTTCACAAGGACTTTTACAGAGAGCACAGGTTGGAGACTGGGGTGCAGAAGGACTAATACAGAAGCAGAGTTTTGGAGACTGGGGTTCAGAAGACCTGTTAAAGATAGCAGAGTTTGGAGACTGCATACAGAAGGGCTGTTACAGAGAGCAGAGTTTGGAGACTGGGTTGCAGAAGAATATTACGTAGAGCAGAGTTTAGAGACTGCAGTGCAGAAGTATTGTTACAGAGAGCAGAGGATGGCGACTGGGGAGCAGTAGGATAATTGCAGAGAGCAGAGGATGAAGACTGGTGTGCAGAAGGATCCTTTTAGAGAGCAGAGGTAAGAGACTTGGTTGCAGAAAGCAGATGTTGGAGAATGGGATGCAGAAGGATCATAGCAGAGAGCAGCGATTTGAAACTGGGATGCAGAAGGACTGTTACACAGAGCAGACGTTGAAGACTGGAGTGTAGAAGGACTGTTACAGAGAGCAGAGGTTGGAGACTGGGGTGCAGAAAGACTTATACATAAAGCAGAAGTTGGAGACTTGGGTCTAGAATGAACCTTAGAGATAGCAGAGGTTGGAGACTGCAGTACAGAAGGACTGTTACAGAGAGCAGAGGGTGGAGACCAGGGTACAGAAGGACTGTTGAAGAGAGCAGAGGTTAGAGAATGGGATGGAGAAGAACTGTTTCAGAGAGTAGATGTTAAAAACTGGGGTGAAGTATAACTGTTGCAGAGAGCAGAATTTGGAGACTGGGGTGCAGAAGGATTGTTGCAGGGAGCATAGGTTGGAGCCTGGGGTGAAGAAGGACTGTTACCGAGATCAGAGTTTGGAGACTGGTGTGCAGAAGGATCTTACAGAGAGCAGAGCATGGAGAGTGGGGTGCAGACGAACTGGTGCACAGAGCAGAGGTTGGAGACTGGGGTGCAGAAGGACTGTTACAGAGCAGAGTTTGGAGACTGGGTGGCAGAAGGAACTTACATAGAGCAGAGTTTAAAGACTGAGGTGCAGAAGAAATGTTACCGAGAGCAATTTTTGGAGACTGGGGTGCAGAAAAAATTTTGGAGGGAGCAGAGGTTGGAGACTGACGTGCTGAAGTACTCTAGTAGACAACAGAGTTTGGAGAATGGGGTGCAGAATGACCGTTGCAGAGAGCAGATGTTTAAGACTGAGGTGCAGAAGGATTGTTACAGAGAGCAAAGGTTGGAGACTCGGGTGAAGAAGGACTGTGACCGAGACCGGAGTTTGGAGACTGGGGTGCAGAGGATCTTTCATAGAGCAGATGTTAAAGACTGCGGTTCAGACGAACTGTTGCACAGAGCAGAGGTTTGAGACTGCGGTGCAGAAGAACTGTTACAAAGAGCAGAGTTTGGAGACAGGGTTGCAGAAGGATCTTAAAGAGAGCAGAGGTTGGAGACTGAGGTGGAACAGGACTGTTAAGAGAGAGCAGAGTTTGGAGACTGGGGTGCAGAAGGATTGTTGCAGAGAACCAAGTTCAGACTGAGGTGCAGAGGGACTGTTGGAAATTACAGAGGTTGGAGACTGGGGTGCAGAAGGACTGTTGCAGAGAGCAGAATTGGAGTCGGAGGTGCAGTAGGACTGTTACAGAGAGTAGAGGTGGGAGACTGGGGTTTAGAAGGACTTTTACAGAAAGCAGATTCGGAGACTAGGGTGCAGAAGGACCATTGCAGAGAGCAGAGTTCGGAGACTGCAATACAGGAGGACTGTTACAGAGAGCAGAGGTTTGAGAATGGTTTATACACGAATTGTTTTAGAGTGCAGATGTTGGAGACTGGGGTTTAGAAGAACTGTCGCAGAGAGAAGACGTTGGAGACTGAGGTGCAGAAAGAATGTTACAGAGAGCAAAGTTTGGAGACTGGGGTGCAGGATTACTGATACAGAAAGCAGAGGTTGTGACTGGGGTGCAGAAGGACCTTTACAGAGAGCAGAGGTTGGAGACTGTGTTACAGAAGGACTGTTGCAGAGACCAGAGGTTAGAGAATGGGGTGCAGAAAGACTGTTACAGAGAGCAGAGGTTAGAGAATGGGGTGCACAAGTAAGGTTGCAGAGTTCAGGGATGAAGACAGAGGTGCAGAAGGACTGTTACAGAGTGCAGAGGTTGGAAACCTGGTTCAGAAGAACTTACACAGAAAGCAGAGGTTTGAGACTTGGGTGCAAAAGGACCGTTTCAGAGAGCAGATGTTGGAGACTGGGGTGCATAAAGATCGTTGCAGAGAGCAGAGGTTGGAGACAGGGGTGCAGAATAACGGTTGCAGAGAGCATAGGTTGAAGACGGAGGTGCAGAAAAATAGTTACAGAGAGTAGAGTTTGGAGACTAGGGTGCAAAAGGATCGTTGAAGAGAGCAGAAGTTGGATACTGAGTTGCAGAAGAATCATTGAAGACAGCAGAGGTTGAGACTGGACTGCAGAAGGATCGTTACAGAGAGAAGAGGTGGAAACTATGGTACAGAAGGACTATTACAGAAAGAACAGGTTGGAGACTGGGGTGCAGAAGGAATTGTTGCAGAAAGCAGAGGTTGGAGACTGGGGTGCAGAAAGACTGTTGCAGAGAGCAGAGGTTGGAGACTGAGATGCAGAAGGACTGTTACACAGAGCAGACGTTGGAGACTCTGGTGGAGAATTATGATACAGACAGCAGAGGTGTGAGACTGGGGTGCAGAAGGACCATTACAGAGAACAGAGGTTGCAGACTGGCGTTCAGAAGGACTGTTTAAGAGAGCAGAGTTTGGAGACTGGGCTGCATAAGGCCTGCAACAGAGAGCAGAGGTTGGAGACTGGGTTAAAGAAGGACTGTTATAGCGCGCAGAGTTTTGAGGCTGGGTTGCAGTAGGATCTTACAGAGAGCAGTGGTTGGTGACTCTGGGGCAGGATGAATATTACAGAGAGCAGTGATTGGAGACTGGGGTGCAGAAGGATCGTGCAGAGAGCAGAGGTTTCAGACTAAGGTGCAGTAGAACTGTAACAGAGGGCAGAGGTGGAGACTGAGATGCATCAGGACTGTTACAGACAGCAAAGTTTGGTTACTGAGGTGCAGAAGGACTGTTACAGAAGCAGAGGTTGGAATTTGGGTAAAGGGACCATTACAGAGAGCAGAGGTTGGAGACTCTGGTATAGAAAGACTGTAAGAGAGAGCAGAGGTTGGAGAATATAGTGCAGAAGGACTGTTACGGAGAGCAGAGGTTGGACACTGGGGTGAGGAAAAATTGTTACAGAGAGCAGAGGTTGGAGACTGGGGTGCAGAAGCACTGTTACATAGAGCAGAGATTGAAGACTGGGGTGTAGAAGAACTGTTTTAGAGAGCAGAATTTGGGAGACTGAGTTGCAGAAGGACTGTTGAGGAGAGGAGACGTTGGAGACCTGGGGTGGAGAAGGATCGTTGCAGAGAGCAGAGGTTGCACACTGAGGTGCAAAAAGACTATTACAGAGAGCAGAGGTTGGAGACTGGGGTCAGAAGGCCTGTTACGGAGAGCAGAGAGTGGAGAAGGGCTCTAGAATGACTGTTACAGATCACAGAGTTTGGAGACTGGGTTGAAGAAGGATCTAACAGAGAGCATATGTTGGGGACCCAGGTGCAGAAGGACTGTTACAGAGAGTAGAGGTTGGAGACTGAGGTGCAAAAGGATCATAGCAGAGAACAGCGTTTTTAAGACTGAGGTGCAGAAGGACTGTTACCGAAAGCATAGGTGAGACTGCGTTGTAGAAGTTACTTTCAGAGAGCAGAGTTTGGAGAATGAGGTGCAGAAGGACTGTTACAGATAGCAGCGGTTGGAGAGTGGGGTGCAGAAGGACTGTTGAAGAGAGCAGAGCAGATGTTGGAGACTGGTGTATAGAAGGACTGTTGAAGAGAGCACATATTGGAGATTGGGGTGCAAAAAGACTGTTGCAGAGAGTAGAGGTTGGAGACTGAGGTGTAGAAGGACTGTTACAGAGTGCAGATGTTTGAGACTGGGATGCAGAAGGATCGTTGCAGAGAGCAGAAGTTGGAGACTTAGGTGCAGAAAGATTTTTGCAGAGAGCAGAGGTTAGAGACTGGGGTGCAGAAGCATCGTTACAGAGAGAAAAGGTTTGAATTTGGGGTGCAGAAGGACTTTTCAGAGACCATAGGTAGAAAGACTGGGGTGCAGAAGGAATGTTGCAGAGAGCAGAGGTTTAAGATTGGGGTGCAGGAGGACTTTTGCAGAAAGCAGAGGTTGGAGACTGAGGTGCAGAAAGACTGTTAAAGAGAGCTGATATTTTAGACTGGGATGCAGAAAGACTTATAGAGAAAGCAGTTGTTGGAGACTGGGGTGCAGAAGGACGGATAAGAGAGCAGAGTTTGGAGACCCGGTACAGAAGGATTGGTATAGAGAGCAGATGTTGGACACTGGGATGCAGATCGACTGTTGCAGAGAACATAGGTTGGAGACTGGGGTGCAGTAGGACTGTTGCAGAGAGCAGAGGCTGGAGACTGAGGTGCACAAGCATCGTTGCAGAGAGTAGCTGTTGAGACAGGGGTGAAGAATTCCTCTTACAGAAAGCAGTGGTTTGAGACTGGGGTGCAGAAGGCATGTTAGAGAGAGCAGATATGGAGACTGGGGTGCAGAATGTACTTCAGTAAGCAGAGTTTGTGGACTAAGTTTAAAACGGTCTTACAGAAAGCAAAGGTTGGAGACTGATGTACAGAAGGACTGTTACGGGAGTAGAGTTTGAAAACTGGGTGCAGAAGGATTGTTGCAGAGAGAAGATGTTGGAGACTGGGGTTCACAAGGACTGTTGCAGCGAGCAGTGTTTTGAGACTGGGGTGCCAAAGGATCTTTGCAGTGAGAAGAGGTTGGATCTGTAATGTAGAAGGACTATGGCAGAGAGCAGACGTTGGAGACTGGGGTGTAGAAGGATTACTGTAGAGAGCAGAGGTTGGAGACTGGGGTGCAGAAGTACTGTTGAAGAGAGCAGAGGTTGGAGACTGAGGTGCAGAAGGACTGTTACAGAGAGCAGATTTTGGAGACTGTGGTGCAGGACTGATCCAGAAAACAGATGTTGGAGACTGGGGTGCAGAATGATTGTTGCAGACAGCAGAGGTTGGAGACTGGGTTGCAGAAAGACTGTTGCATAGAGCAGAGGTTGGAGACTTAGGTGCAGAAGGACTGTTTCAGACAGCAGAGGTTGGAGACTGTGGTGCAGAAAGACTGATACAGTAAGCAGTGTTTGCAGAATTGGGGGCAGAAGGACCATTACAGAAAGGAGAGATTGGAGACTGCTGTACAGAAGGACTGTTACAGAGAGCAGAGTTTGGAGACTGGGGTGCAGAAGGACTGTTGCTGAGAACAGAAGTTGGAGACTGGGGTGTAGAAATATCGTGGCAGAGAGCAGAGTATTAAGACTGAGGTGCAGAAGGACTAATCTAGAGAGCAGATGTTGGAGACTGGGGTGCATAATGACTGTTGCAGAGAGCAGAGGTTGGAGACTTCTGTGCAGATGGACTGTTCCAGAGAATAGATGTTGGAGACTAGGTGCAGAAAGCCTGTTAAAGAGAGCAGAGTTTGGAGAAGGGGTGCAGAAGGACTATTACAGAGAGCAGAGAATGGAGATTTGTTTGCAAAAGGATCTTACAGAGAGTAGAGTTTGGAGACTGAGATGCAGAAGGACTGTAACAGAGTGTTGAGTTTGAAGACTGAGGTGAAGAAGGACAATTGCAGATAGCATATATTGAAGACTGAGGTGCAGAATGACTGTTAAAGAGAGCAGCGGTTGGAGACTGAGGTGCAGAAGGACTGGTACAGAGAGCAAAGGTTGGAGACTGGCGTGCAGAAGAACTGATGTAGAGAATAGAGGTTGGAGACTGGGGTCCAGAAAGATCGTTGTTTGAGCAGAGTTTGGAGACTGGGGTATAGAAGGACTGTTGCAGAGAGCAGAGGTTGAAGACTGGGGTGTAGAAGGACTGTTGCAGAGAGCAGACATTGGAGACCGGGGTGCAGAAGAATCGTTTGGGCGAGCAGAGTATGGAGACTTGGGTGTAGAAGTACTGTTGCAGAGAGCAGAGGTTTGAGACTGGGGTGTCTAAGGACTGTTTCACAGAGCAGATGTTGGAAACTTGGGTGCAGAAGGACTGTTGCATAGAGCAGAGATTGGAGACTGATGTACGGAAGAGCTGTTACAGAGACTGGAGGTTGGAGACTAGGGTGAAGATAGACTATTGCAGAGAGCAGAGTTTTCAGACTGCGGTACAGAAGAACTGTTGCAGAGAGCAGATGTTGGAGACTGGGGTTCACAAGGACTGTTGCAGCGAGAAGAGTTTTGAGACTGGGGTGCCAAAAAATCTTTGAAGAGAGCAGAGGTTGGAGACTGAGGTGCAGAAGGATCGTTGTGGAGAGCAGAGGTTCGAGACTGGTGTGCAGAAGGATCATTACAGAGAGCAGAGTTTGGAGCCTGGGGTGCAGAAGGAATGTTGCAGAGAGCAGATGTTGGAGACTTGCTGGCAGAAGGACTGTTGCAGAAAGCAGAGGTTGGAGACTGAGATGCAGAAGGACTGATAGAGAAAGCAGATGTTGGAGACTGGGGTGCAGAAGGACCGTTACAGAGAGCAGAGGTTAAAGACTGGGGTGCAGAAGGACTGTTACAGAGAGCAGACGTTAGATACAGGGTTTCAGAAGGATCTTACAGAGAAAAGCGTATGGAGACTGAGGTGTAGAAGGACTTTTATAGAGAGCGGAGGTTCGAGACTGAGGTGCAGAAGGTTCGTTACAAAGAGCAGAGGTTGGAGACTGGGGTGCAGACGGACTTTTACAGAGAGCACAGGTTTGATACTGGGAAGCAGAAGAAATGTTGCAGAGAGCAGATTTTGGAGACTGGGGTGCAGAAGGACTGCTGCTGAAAGCAGAATTCAGAGACTAGGGGCAAGAGGACTGTTACAGAGAGCAGAGGTTGCAGACTTGGGTGCAGCAAAATCGTTGCAGACAGCAGAGTTTTGAGACTGAGGTACAGAAGAACTGTTGCAGAGAGCAGATGTTGTAGACTGGGTTGCACACGGACCGTTGCAGCGAGCAGATGTTGGAGACTGGGGTGCAGAAGGATCCTTGAAGAGAGCATACGTTAGAGACTGGGGTGCAGATGGACTGACACAGAGAGCAGAGGTTGGAGACTGGAGTGCAATAGGCCTATGACAGAGAGCAGAATTTGAAGCCTGGGGTTATGAAGAACTGTTACAGAGAGCAGAGTTTGGAGACTGGTTTGCAGAAGGATCTTACAGAGAGCAGAGAATGGAGACTTAGGTTCAGAAGTATTGTTACAGAGAGCAGAGGTTTTAGACTGGGGTGCAGAAGGACTGTTGCAGAGAGCAGAGGTTTTAGACTGGGATGTACAAGAACTGTTGCAGAGATTGGAGGTTGGAGATTGGGGTCCAGAACGACTGTAGAAGAGAGCAGATGTTGGAAACTAAGGTGCAGAAGGACAGTTACTCAGAGCAGACGTTGGAGACTGGGATGCAGAAGGACTTACAGAGAAAGCAGAGGTTGGAGACTCTGGTGCAGAAGTACCCTTACGGAGAGCAGAGTTTCGAGAATGCAGTACAGAAAGACTGTTAGAGAGAGCAAAGTTTGGAGACTGGGGTGGAGAATAACTGTTGCAGAGAGAAGATGTTGGAAACTGGGTTGAAAACGACTGTTGCAGAGAGCAGAATGTGGAACATTTACGTTTAGTTTTCCCTTTTACACATCCACAGACCATGTACCATTTTCTCATAGTAAAATTTGTTGGAACTGCTTTCTATGTGGAATTTTATTTCTTTTTCTGAAAACATCTAGATATCTACCTATAAAAGAGATTGTCATATTGATCTTTTTGATACGGGGAGTTAAAAGAAAGTACATGTCACTGATTTCTAAATGACTTGAAGTTCATCCAGGTAGTTGATAGAGAAAACAGAGAACATAAGAAATGTCAAGTACATGTAGCTTCCAGCTCCATTTCAAAGTTGATTTATTGTAAATCAATGCTAATAAAGTAAACTCTTGTTTAGGGAAATTATTAAGAGAAAGCGATACCTACAACTGAATGAGATAGTGTGGTGTTTTTAGTCATTTCTGGATAAACTTTTACTACAATTTTCGTGAACACCAAGTATCACAAGAACCCCTACTTTCTCTATTTCCTTCCCTACTTTCTCTATTCTCCTGGGGGATTTCATATTCACCCTTTGCTGTAACAGTTGACTTAAAGACAATGACTCCCAAATCCACACCTGCGGTCTTAGGCTGTCTGTGAAGGGCATTTCCACGTGATTATCCCACAGATAACTCACATTCAACATTACTCAAATCAAATACACCAAAGCGTCCTCTACATCTGCTATTCCTCACATATTCCTGTTTTCCTGAGTGATCCCACCAGCTAGCCAGCCTGCCCAAACTGATTTGTTGTCTTTACCGTGTCCTCTTCAACTAGGACTTTAAAGTTCTCCATATCCTTCTCCATGAGGGCTTCAGAGATTTTCTTCCACCTTCAACACAGCACGTCTTCAGATACAGACCACTTCATTTTGATCTTGTTTTAGCACTCAGATCACTCTTTTGAACTAAACAGGTGTGTCTAAAACATGGGGAACCAGGTTTCACAGTTATCGACCCCTGCTCCTTGGACACACATGCACAATTCCATGATTGGGTCTATCTGCATGTTCCAGACCTAGAGATCTGATGATTTTCTAAAACCCAGTATATCTCCCTCCAGATGTCCCTGTTTTCAATCTGCAGTGACCTGAAAGAGATTTATGGTCTCCTATTGTTGATACTCTGCAATCATTGATGTCCATGGTCATACCGAAGCCTGGCTTCCAGAGACACACCTGGGCTCTCTGGTGGCCCATGGCATGGTGGGGGGTGGGACGTTTTCCGAGGTTTCTATTGCCAAATACCTTGCTTAGAAATCAGGCCTGACATAGCTTCACAGAGCCTAGTCCTGGCCCCATAGGCTGATACCCTGCCACCTCCCCTGAAGTAGCAGGCTCTTCAGAATGACCCAGGTCTTGGCAGCATCCACTGGTACTATCCCACCAGCACCTTGAAGCCTAGCTGGAGTCTCTATAGAAACAGGGTACATTCTATGGATATGGGTTCCCTCCTCCCGCCCCAGTGTGATGCAGCTCTCAGAGAAGCTCAATAGTGAGGGTCTTTCCATTTATAGTAATTAGGATTACCAAGTGTTCTGAGCTTGCTGAGCTTTAGATGGCAGATTCCTGCTATATTCTTTGAGATTTCTGCCATCAATATTGCCTGAGATGCCAACTTGCCATCCCACAAACTATAAGACAGTGTTCTCAGTCAAGACCAATCCCACAACCAATAACACACACACACACACACACACACACACACACACACACACATGCACACGCCCATCCATCATGGTGAGCAAGGCTTTGTATCTGTGATACAGACCGAATGCACCCACCAATCACATTCACTGCTTCAAAGAGATCGTGATCAGGAAACAACTGATGTCACTTGTAAAATGTGATATGTCCTGGACTACCATTGTGGTAAAAAAGAAATAGAGAAATGCAAAAAATGAAAGAAAATACTTAACATCTTAGAGACCTAAAAAAATATTTAGATGTGGTTCCAACCAATCCTGAGTTAAAAATCATCTTGAAGAAATGCTTTCACTTTTATTTATCAATTTACTTACTTACTTACTTACTTTCTTATGCATTACTGAGGATTGAACCCAGTGGCACTCTACCATGAAGCTATATCCCCGGCCCTTTCAATTATTTGGGGCGGGGGGCCTTGCAGAGTTTCAAATTTATGATCCTCCTTCCTTAGTCTTCCAAGTACCTGGGATTACAGGCAGGTACCACACTTCCCAATTAGTTACTTATTTTTATAATAAGGCTATTTTTAAAAATTGAACTATAATTTGTACTCAAAAAATGCACAAATCTAAAGTGTACAGGTTTATAATATTTTACATATATATGAACTACCAAAAATCAGGATATAAAACATTTCCATCAGTTTAGAAAATTCTTTCATGCTTCAACTGATATCACCCCTGAGCTCAAAAAAAAAAAAGACCACCATTATTACATGACCATTATAGCTGTTTTGCTAATTTTTTTTCCAGAACAATACATGATTTTAATTATCTTATTTTTGTTTGCTAGCCTTTTTTTCTTGTAGTCATATAATTCATGGCACACATCAATTGGTGGGAATGTGGTGATTTAGAAATTTTTCTCCCAATATTTACCAAGTATAAGTGATTTTTTTCCAAAAAATAATGAAATAATCATAGTTCTTCAAGAAATTCATGGAAATATCTGGTCTTTTTTTTTATTGGTTGTTCACAACATTACAAAGCTCTTGACATATCATACTTCGAACAATAGATTCAAATGAGTTATGAACTCCCACTTTTACCCCAAATACAGATTGCAGAATCACATAGGTTACACATTCACATTTTTACATAATGCCATACTAGTGACTGATGTATTCTGTTACCTTTCCTATCCTCTACTATCCCCCTCCACCCCATCTTCTCTTTCTATCCCATCTACTGTAATTCATTTCTCTCCTTATTTTTCTTCCAATTCCCCTGACAACCTCTTTTATGTAGTTTTTTATAACAATGAGGGTCTCTTTCCATTTCCGTGCAATTCCACTTTTCTCTCTCTCTTTCCCTCCCATCTTGTGCCTCTGTTTAATGTCAATCTTTTCTTCCTGCTCTTCCTCCCTACCTCTGTTCTTAGTTGCTCTCATTATATCAAAGACATTTGGTATTTGTTTTTTAGGGATTGGCTAGCTTCACTGAGCATAATCTGCTCTAATGCCATCCATTTCCCTGCAAATTCCATGATTTTGTCATTTTTTAGTGCTGAGTAATACTCCATAGTGTATAAATGCCACATTTTTTAATCCATTCATCCATTGAAGGGCATCTGGGTTGGTTCCACAGTCTAGCTATTGTGAATTGTGCTGCTATGAACATCTATGTGGCAGTATCCCTGTAGTACGCTCTTTTAAGGTCTTCAGGGAATAGACCAAGAAGGGCAATAATTGGGTCAAATGGTGGTTCCATTCCTAGCTTTCCCAGGAATCTCCATACTGCTTTCCAAATTGGCCGAACCAATTTGCAGTCCCACCAGCAAAGTATAAGAGTACCCTTTAACCCACATCCTCGCCAGCACTTGTTATTATTTGACTTCATAATGGCTGCCAATTTTACTGGAGTAAGATGGTATCTTAGGGTAGTTTTGATTTGCATTTCTCTGACTGCTAGAGATGGTGAGCATTTTTTCATGTATCTGTTGATTGATTGTATGTCCTCCTCTGAGAAGTGTCTGTTCAGGTCCTTGGCCCATTTGTTGATTGGGTTATTTGTTGTCTTATTGTCTAATTTTTTGAGTTCTTTGTAAACTCTGGATATTAAGGCTCTATCTGAAGTGTGGGGGGTAAAAATTTGTTCCCATGATGTAGGCTCCCGATTTACTTCTCTTATTGTTTCTCTTGCTGTGAAAAAACTTTTTAGTTTAAGTGAGTCCCATTTGTTGATTCTTGCTATTAACTCTTGTGCTATGAGTGTCCCGTTAAGGAATTTGGAGCCTGATCCCACAATATGTAGATCGTAGCCAACTTTTTCTTCTATCATACACAGAGTCTCTTATTTGATATCAAGGTCCTTGATCCATTTTGAGCTAATTTTTGTGCATTGTGAGAGGAGGGGATTCAGTTTCATTTTGTTGCATATGGATTTCCAGTTTTCCCAACACCATTAGTTGAAAATGCTATCCTTCCTCCATTGCATGCTTTTAGCCCCTTTATCAAATATAAGATAGTTGTAACTTTGTGGATTAGTCTCTGTATCCTTTATTCTGTACCATTGGTCTACCCGCCTGTTTTGGTACCAGTACCATGCTGTTTTTGTTACTATTGCTCTGTAGTATAGTTTGAAATCTGGTATTGCTATACCACCTGATTCACACTTCCTGCTTAGAATTTCTTTTGCTATTCTGGGTCTTTTATTTTTTCTATGTGAATTTCATGATTGCTTTATCTATTTCTACAAGCAATGCCATTGGAATTTTTATTGGCATTGCATTAAACCTATAGAGGACTTTTGGTAATATCGCCATTTTGATGATGTTAGTTCTGCCTATCCATGAACAAGGTATATCTTTCCATCTTCTAAGATCTTCTTCTACTTCTCTTTTTAGGGATCTGTAGTTTTCATTGTATTAATTTTTCACCTCTTTTGTTAGGTTGATTCCCAAGTATTTTATTTTTTTTGAGGATATTGTGAATGGAGTGGTTTTCCTTATTTCCCTTTCAGAGGTTTTGTTGCTGATATACAGAAATGCCTTTTATTTGTGCGTGTTAATTTTATATCCTGCCACTTTGCTGAATTCATTTATTAGTTCTAGTAGTTTTTTTTTGTAGACCATTTTGGGTCTTCTAGGTATAGAATCATGTCATCTGCAAATAGTGATAATTTAAGTTCTTCCTTTCCAATTTTTATGTCTTTAATTTCTTTCTGGCCAGTGTTTCGAGAACTATATTGAATAGAAGTGGTGATAGAGGGCATCCCTGTCTTGTTCCTGATTTTAAGGGGAATGCCTTCAATTTTTCTCCATTCAGAATGATGCTAGCCTGGGGCTTAGCGTAAATAGCTTTTACAATATCAAGGTAAGTTCCTGTTATCCCTAGTTTTTCTAATGTTTTGAACATAAAGGGATGCTGTACTTTGTCGAATGCTGTTTCTGCGTCTATCGAGATGATCATAAGGTTCTTATCTTTAAGTCTATTGATATGGTGAATAACATTTATTGATTTCCGTATATTGAACCATCCCTGCATCCCAGGGATGAATCCTACTTGATCATGGTGCACAATTTTTTTTGATGTGTTTTTGTATCCGATTCGCCAGAATTTTATTGAGGATTTTTGCATCTAGGTTCATCAGAGATATTGGTCTGTAGTTTTCTTTCTTTGATGTGTCTTTGTCTGGTTTCGGAATCAATGCGATGTTGGCCTCATAGAATGAATTTGGAAGGACTCCCTCTTTTTCTATTTCCTGGAATAACTTGAAAAGTATTGGTATTAATTCTTCTTTAAAGGTTTTGTAAAAGTCCGCTGTATACCCATCCGGTCCTGGGCTTCTCTTGGTTGGTAGTCTTTTGATTACTTCTTCAATTTCATCCATTGATATTGGTCTGTTCAAATCATGTGTGTCCTCCTGACTCAGTCTGGGCAAATCATATGTCTTAAGAAATTTATTGATGTCTTCACTATCTTCTCTTTTATTGGAATATAGGTTTTCAAAATAGTTTCTAATTGTCTTCTGTATTTCTGTGGCGTCTGTTGTGATATTGCCTTTTTCATCCCTTATGTTAGTAATTTGAGTTCTCTCTCTTCTTCTCTTCGTTAGCATGGCTAAAGGTTTGTCAATCTTGTTTATTTTTTCAAAGAACCAACTTTTAGTTTTGTTAATTTTTTCGATAGTTTCTTTTGTTTCAAATTCATTGATTTCCGCTCTCATTTTAATTATTTCTTGCTTTCTGCTGCATTTGCTATTGTTTTGCTCTTCCTTTTCTAGGGCTTTGAGATGAAATGTGAGCTCATTTATTTCTTGGTTTTTCCTTTTTTTGAGGAATGACCTCCAGGCGATGAATTTCCCTCGTAAAACTGCTTTCATTGTGTCCCATAGATTCTGATAGGTTGTTTCTGCATTTTCATTTATCTCTAAGAATTTTTTGATTTTCTCCTTTATGTCTTCTGTAACCCATTGATCATTCAGTAATATATTCTTCATTTTCCATGTGATATTGGATTTTCCCTTCCTTCTTTTATCATTAATTTCCAGTTTCAATCCATTATGATCAGATAAAATTTATGGTATAATCTCTACCCCTTTATATTTATTGAGGGTTGCCCTATAGCATAATATATGGTCTATTTTTGAGAAGGATCTATGTGCTGCTGAGAAAAAAGTATATCCATTCGATGATGGTTGGTATATTCTATATATGTCAGTTAAGTCTAGGTTATTGATTGTGGTATTGAGGTCTATAGTTTCTTTATTCAACTTTTGCTTGGAGGATCTGTCCAATGGTGAGAGAGGTGTGTTGAAGTCACCCATAATTATTGTGTTGTGGTCTATTGGATTCTTGAACTTGAGGAGAATTTTTTTTATAAACTTCGAAGCGCCATTATTTGGTGCATAAATATTGATAATTGTTATGTCTTGTTGTTTAATGGTTCCTTTTAACAGTATATAATGTCCTTCCTTATCCCTTTGGATTAACTTAGTCTTGAAGTCGATTTTATTCGATATGAGGATGGCCACCCCTGCTTGCTTGCGAGGAGTGTGTGCATGGTATAGTTTTTCCCAACCTTTCACCTTCAGCCTGTGTATGTCTTTTCCAGTCAGGTGAGTCTCCTGGAGACAGCATATTGTTGGATTTGTTTTTTTGATCCATGTTACCAGCCTATGTCGCTTTATTGGAGTGTTTAAACCATTAATGTTTAGAGTTACTATTGATATATGGTTTGTACTTCCAGCCATATTTGATTATTAATCTCGTTTTTTTTTTAATTGCGTTTGTTTCTCCATGATTAGTTTTCCCCCCTCTGTCTGTCTTTACTGAGGTACTTCCCACTGTTGGCTTTGGTTATTGTTTTCCGTTTCTTCCTTGTGAAGTGTTTTGCTCAAGATGCTTTGCAACGCTGGTTTTCTGGCTGCAAATTCTTTTAGTTTTTGTTTATCGTGAAAGATTTTTATTTCGTTGTCATATCTGAAGTTTAATTTTGCTGGATACAGAATTCTTCTTTGGCATCCATTATCTTTCAGTGTTTGAAATACGTTATTTCAGGATCTTCTCGCTTTCAGCGTCTGAGTTGAGAAGTCCGTTGTTAACCTTATTGGTTTACCCCTGAATGTAATCTTTCTCTTTTCTCTTGTAGCTTTTAATATTTTCTCTTTTTTCTGTATATTGGATATCTTCATAACAATGTGTCTTGGCGTTGGTCTACTGTGATTTTGTATGTTCAGTGTCCTTTATGCATCTACAATTTGTATATCTGTTTCCTTTTTTAATTCTGGAAAGTTTTCTGTGATTATTTTATCTAGTAGATTACTCATTCCCCTTGTTTGAATCTCTATCCCTTCCTCTATCCCAGTGACTCTTAAATTTGGTTTTTTTATATTATCACATATCTTTTGTATGCTTCTCTCATGATTTTTAACCAGCCTATCTGAGATGGCTAACCTCATTTCCAGATGATATATTTTGTCTTCATTATCTGATGTTCTAGCTTCTACTTGCTCCACTCTATTAATGATACTCTCATTTGAGTTTTTAATTTGGTTTATAGTTTCCTTCATTTCTAAGATTATGGTTTGATTCTTTTTTATAGTCTCTATCTCCTGATAAAGATGCTTAACTTCTTCCTTTATCTGTTTGTGTAATACATTCTCAATGTGTTCTTTCGCTGCTTGAATTTGCTGTCTTGTATCCTCTTTAAGGTTCCGTTCCATCTCTCTCAGGTGTTCCATGAGTTCTTTATATGACCATTTTTCTGGTGATTCTATATCCTCCTGAATATTTATGCTGCCCTGCATTGTTTGCACTCCTTTTCTTCCTTGCTTTTTCATGCTGTTCATATTGTTTCTTGTTCTGTTTGACTGCTGAGTT
Organism: Ictidomys tridecemlineatus; assembly: GCF_052094955.1. NCBI lineage: Eukaryota > Metazoa > Chordata > Mammalia > Rodentia > Sciuridae > Ictidomys > Ictidomys tridecemlineatus. Next base: position 70,662 of record NW_027522504.1, on the reverse strand, counting down.
ACTGTTTACTCCTATAAATATATTTGAAGCTTGGGAGGAAAGGTATTAGAAGGGATGGGTAGAAGTCACTAAAAAGAATAAGAGTAAGCAGGTAGAATTCAAGGAAGGGGGAATAAGAAAATTAAAAAGAGATGTGAAGACAGGAGAAAAGAGGGATAGAAAAAAATAGAAGATTAAAATGGATTTAAAGAAAAATAATAATAGTAGAAATGAAAAATGAGATTTAAAAATAGAATGAAATAAAATAAGATGGATTAAAAAACATTTAAAAATACAGCAAAAAAAAAATTTATAAATGCAGTCCTAGAGTTCGATTAACTGCTCTTCCAGTGGGTGGAGCTATGCCCACCGGGCCAAGTTTCTCCTCTCAGTAGGCGGGAGTCAATCACTGTGTAGCCGTACTTCCTCCCGGATTGGGCGGGTCTCCATTCCTGCTGTTCTCTGTGTGGGCGGGGCCTTTTGCAGAGCTGGTCAGGGGTCGTTTGCAGCACTGGGTTGGCAGGTGGAGGGTGGTCGTCTGCAGCTCCAAACCGCCAGAGGAGGTTCACAGAGTCGGGCCCTCGGGGCCGGTCAGGCAGCGCCTGTTCCCCCACTCACTGCAAGAGTGTAGGCAGCGGCCGCTTGGCCGTAGCCAGCGGCGGTTCAAAGCGCTGGTCTGTGGGGGCCCAGGAAGCCAAGCAGGCAATGCCAGCTCCCAAGTTCACTGCAACGTGTGAGCAGCGGCCAGCTGAGGTTCACCAAGCCAGCCCGGGGGAGGGGGGGGGACAGGCAGACAGCCAGCAACGGCTCCTAAGTTCAATGCTACCTGTAGGCGGTTCACAAAGCCAGGCTGCGGGGGCCCAGGCAGGCAGCTCCTGCTCCTAAACTCAATACAGCATGTGGCCTGCAGCCAGCTGCGATTCACAGAGCCAGCTCGCGGGGACCCAGGCAGGCCGCTCCTGCTCCTAAACTCGCTGCAGCGTGTGGGCGGCGGTCGTCTTGGGTTCACACGGCCCGCCCGTGGGGGTCTGGGCAGGCAGCAATGGTTCCCACGAACAATGCAGCGTGTGGCCTGTGCCGGCTGCGATTCACAGAGCCAGCTCGCGGGGACCCAGGCAGGCCACTTCTGCTCCTAAACTCGCGGCAGCGTGTGGGCGGCGGTCGGCTTGCGTTCACCTGGCCCGCCCGCGGAGGTCCGGGAAGGCAGCAATGGTTCCGAAGAACAATGCAGCGTGTCTTGTCAATGTTATTAATGTTCCAGTATTTGTGTTTCTAAAGTAACTTAATTATTCCACTGCATGATAAACCGTGATTTGTCTTCTGTCCATCGGCTGAAGGCATAATATTTGTTTCAGTTATTATGAATTTTTACACAAGAATATTTGTGAACTGTGCATTAATTTCCTTGGAAATATGCTAGGAATAGGATTGTTTTGAATAGAATAATTACATATTTAACTAAATTAGAAATTACTAAATATTTTTGAAAAGTAAGTTTATAGACTTCAAATTTCACCTTGAGTATCTATCGAAATAGCTAGAAAGTATGTTGTTTTCATCATTATAATAACCAAAATGAGCAGAAGAAAATGCAAATTAATGACTTTCCTTGACTTTATTAGGGATAAAGATTATAAGGCAAACAACTAACCAAAGTCTGGAGAGAGATAAGCAACCAAAATAATCCAGGCATTTTTTTAACTATGTGAGAACCCACTAGATACACAGGAGTTCACTTATAAAAAAAAACTCAAATAAAAAATAGTTAATGGATTGCTAAAGACTAAGTATAGACTGGTTTAAGAGCATAAAGACCCAAAGAGCTATAGACATAAGATGTTTGTATTTTTTTCTTTTTCTTCATGGATTCCACCAAATGCTCCCAGGAAGATATGGAAGTGTTCTGAGAAAGTGTCTTTAACGGTATCATTTCTTGGATAGGTGGAGGGACAAAGAGCAGCAACAGCAGCTAAATCTCCTCCCAGACCCATTTTCTGATTTTTTGCATAGAACAAAAGCTGTAATCTTCAGGGGCAAGAGTAACAGAAACTGTTACATTAGGACACTCAACGGAAAACCGCTGCAGCTATGGAAAGGAACAGGCCGAAATGTCTAACGTTGGGAGGAATAAGAACTAGGCTCAGCCATATTGCTAGAAAGTGGGTCACTGTGAAGGCCATATCCCTGTGACTGAGTTTACAGTACCTAAGGCAGGGCTTCCTGGAAACATCAGAAATCCCTTTTCTGTTTCTAACTAGTCTACTAACATGCATTGACTGAAAATAACAGTAGAATACAGCTGAGAATTCTTCAAGAAATAGTTTATCTCTGGAGAACAGCAAAAATAGAATGCACAAAAGCAAGCAGGAAACAATATTAACAAACTGAACTCAGCCATATAGAATAAGGATAACATTACAGTCAATTGAGATCGATCCCAGAATGCAAAGATGGTTCAATATTCAAAAATTCAATCAACCGAATTTCCATAGTAACAGACTAAATAAGAAAAAATATATATCATTTCAATAGATGCAGAAAAAATAAGAAAATTCAATATCTATTTATGATAAAAACTATAACTAAATAAAACTAGGGGCAAAGTCCAGTGGTAGAGTGCATGCTTAGTATGCATAACGCTCTGAATTCAAAACCCAGCACACATACACAAAAAAAAAAAAAATACTAGTGAAAAATGGATAGACATTTTCTAACTTGATAAAAGGCATTGAGTAAATGTAATGTGCCAGACACATAGCTTATATTATCTCAAAACTTTTTTAAGCAGTTGTGAAATAGACATCATTAATATCCTAAGCAAGGAACAAACTGAGGAATAGAGATGAGCTGACCTTTTTACAAACAACATCTAGTATAGTAAACAACAGATGGATTTCAATTCCCATCTATCTGAACCAAGAGCCTACTGTTTTACTATAATATTTTTCACTTAAGATTGAAAAAGAAACAGAAATTTTAGTTCAAATCAATGGATCACGGTTTAGCATGGGTAACATGATCCAAAATCAGTAATTGTATCAATCTTTTTTTTTCAGGAAATGTAATGTTCAGTGAGGTAAATTTTATACTACAAAAGAAGAAAAATACCTAAGTATATATCATTTGTCAAAATTTCTTGTATCTTATAAAACTTAAAAAAATAAAAGTTTCTACTGAAAAAAATAGATCAATGTATTTAAAAGCAGGTGACTTATAATTTTACTTTTAAGAAATAATCAGAGATGTTCACAGATACATATGTATGAAAGCTTCTATTCCAATATTTATGATAGTAAATGTAAGGGAAGGTTTCTATGTTCAATAAAAAGGGAGATATTAACTTAATTTCATGTTAGGAAATTAAGATTACGAGGCAAACAACTAAATAGAGTACAACAATATTGGGAAATTTTGCTTTGGATATTTTAAAGATAGATAGAAGTAGAATGGGATGAATGCAAAGAGAGCTTTGATTTTGTGACCTGTTCTATTCTTCTGAATAACTTTCTGCATTTTCTTCATTTTTCCAAAATGAAAACTTATTACTTGAAATAACAGACATACAAAAATGAATTCATCACAGTGAAGCAAGTGTTAAGAGGGAGATACTGCAGATTCAATGAGACACAGTGGTTGATAGCTGGTTGTGCATTTTGACCAAGTCTTCATTTATTCTTACAAAAGAGTACCTATGCAAAAGTCCATGAGAAGTTATGCTCTCTCTAAAGTCACTCCTATACGTCTCTTTCCAGAGTCCAGGCATCTCTGTATACAATATTATTTGCCATGTTGCTGCAGATTAACAAGCCTGTTTGGGCTGCTCTCAGTCCATTCTCATCATGGTCTCTTTTTCTCTGTTTTGTAGCTATGATACCATTAAAAATGAGCAATCAATCATTTGTTACTGAATTCATCTTCTTGGGATTTTCCAACAACTCAAACCTACAGGGCTTGTTCTTTCTGCTCTTTCTGTTCATTTACCTGACCACTCTCCAGGAGAACATGCTCATAATAGTGGCCACCAGGGTCAGTCCTGCTCTCCACAATCCAATGTACTTTTTCGTCAGCAATTTGAGCTTTTTGGACGTCTGCTAAACATCCACCACCCTCCCAGTACTGTTGGTGAACTTCTTCTGGGAGAAGAAGGCCACTTCTTATGAGGGCTGCCTTTCCCAGATCGTTTTTTTTTGGTGACAAGTGCTGGCACGGCAGGCTTTTTACTGGCTGTGTGGCCAGTATGACTGCTGTGTGGCCACGTGCCGTCCTCCTCAGTACCCAGTCATCGTGAGTGTGAAGGTCTTTGTTGGCCAGGTGACTGAGTCCTGGCTGTGTGGTCTAGTGAATTTGGTCACATAAAATGTGCTGGCCATCACACTCACTCTGTGTGGGCCCCACCAGTTCAGCCACTTTCTCTGTGACACCCCATTGCTCCTGAAGCTCTCCTGCTCAGACACCTCTGTCAACGAGTCTGCGCTCCACGTTGTCATTTCGACCATGGGCCTGAGCCCCTGCCTTTTCACTGCAGGCTCCTACGCACTCATCATGGCGGCCATCCTGGGGATTCCTTCTGCCCAGGGCAGGAGGAAGGCCTTCTCAACCTGTGCGTCCCCCCTCACTGTCTTGGTGGTCTTTTATGGAACAGCCAACTTCCACTATGACATGCCCAGAGAAGGCTGGACATGGACACCCTGGTCTCTGTGCTCTTCTGTGTGGTAAGCCCCCTGTTGAGCCCTGTCATTAACAGCCTGAGAAGCAACGAGGTCCAGAGTGCCCTGAAGGAGCTGGCTAGAGAATTTGCATCCCTTTGCACGATCACAGTCTAGACCAATTTTCAAACTGGAGTATACAGTCATCTGAAAAAGATGCCTCCCAGGGACTTGTAGGCACCTGGTTAGAGAGTCTGTATCTGGAGCTTCAACTCCAACTTCCGCTTTTAAAATCTCTGAGACTCCTTTCTCTTCTCTCTTTTCACAAACACCCTTTTCCCACTTTCAGGTTCAAGTGTGTTGGACACCTTGTGTGGGTTTTCAGCACCATCTCTGTCTTTCTGTGTTCTCCCCACACCTGAGGGACAGAAAGTACGAGAACCTTGTTTCCCACACTCCCCTGCTTGCACGCCTTTATTTAAGGAGGTTCTGTCAAGATCAGCCAAACACTAGGCAGAGAGGAAGAAAGGAAAGGAAGAAAGCGGGTTCTTTTGGATCCCATAGCAGCAGCAGGAAACCAGCCCTGTAGAGGCAGGAACTAATCTCTTTGGTGCCAGGAGATGTGTGTGCAGGCTCCTAGACAGCTGTTCCTGAATGTGGGTCACAGTAGCGTGGAATGAGCAACTCTTTCCAGGATGTTAGGGTTTCCATATATGGGGTGGTGTCACCTGCCCTATTTTCCTTTTTTCTTTCAGATCTCCCAACCATTTTTTAACTTTTTTCTGTGTCAACTTCCTCGACCCTAAGACATCAAGAGTCGTTCTTCATCTCTACCTGACCACAGTGGCACTGACCACAATAGAGGTTTACATCAGAGATGGTTCTAGATAACAGATCTGAGGAGGTAGGTTAGATGTCTGACCTGAGGGAATTGAATAGGTTGATGATGTCACAGCCCATGGGAAAGGAGACCTGATAATTCCTGGTGTGCAATGACCCAAAAGAGACTTTAAGTTATCGTGGCCTGAAATCAAATGTCTATGGAAAACTGAGATTTGGAATAACACCATCGACCTTCAGGGTGGCAATGAACATTACAACATGACTACAGACTGCTGTTACTGTCTGGAGTGGGAGACTAACAAAAAGAAAATGATAGGTTCAAGCATTATATTTCTCCTTCAAGTCAGGTTTCAGATCATCAGAAATATTTTCTCTCTGGAAACTGATAAAGGTTAATATCAGAATAAAACATCCAATTCTCTAAATTGCAGAAGTACAAAGAAAATTATATATCCACAATTTCTCCAGGTCTCTCTTATGTCAATTAGGACATTAATGGGGGAATGATTGAGACCCTCTTAATTAGAATGGCAAAATACCAGTGGAATTAGACAAATCTCAGAGCCTTGAACCCTGAAATGTCCATTAACCCTCTTTGCTGTCAGAAGCAGCCCCTCCTCCCCCGAGGAGACCAGCTTTCCCTAAATTGAAGACCCTATGGTGACTCTACCTGGGGAGTTGTCTTTTTTTTTTTTAAGAGAGAATGAGAGAGGAGAGGAGAGGAGAGGACAGTGGGGAGAGAGATAGAGAGAGAGAGACAAAGAGAGAGAGAGAGAGAGAAAGAGAATTTTTAATATTCATTTTCTAGTACTCAGCGGACACAACATCTTTGTTGGTATGTGGTGCTGAGGATCGAACCCGGGCCGTACGCGTGCCAGGCAAGCGCACTACTGCTTGAGCCACATCCCCAGCCCAATTGTCTTTAAGATGCTCATCCATCATCCCACATTTTCACCAGACTCTTAATTGGGGTCTGATCCTAGAACGCCTCAGGTAAGAGTATAAAATATAGTCCAGGATAGTATAAGGGTCACACCAAAATAAAAGGTAAATATTTTACTGTATTTTGTTAATAGGAGCCTTAAGAATATATAAGAGAATTTGTTTGAGTCTTCTAGACAAAAGAAGTCAGGACATATTGCTGGATCATCTTGAATGCAGTCACAGGGACGTAATAACCAGAAATGTTAGGGCCAAAGATTTTCCTGAGCCACGGGGAGTGGCTATTAGACTCTCTTTGGTTGATGGACTGAAATCTGGACTCAGTGTTTGCTTAAGTTCAATGACCAATATGATCCTGGAATAATGGAGAGGATGGTGATCAGAAATAAATCAGGTGTTCGATGGTGTATTATGTGACCCCTTCACTGGCCTCAAAGCTGGATCTGGAGGAGGGCCTGGAGCACCAGCCTTCGCCAAGGCCTCGTGGACATGCGTTCAGAAGGCAGCACCAGATCCTTGTAAAACCTGCAGCCGCTGTCCTCGGCAGCCTGGAAGACATTAACAGATGGCATCGTTGAAACGGGCTCCCTGATTTCACTGAGAATAAGGGGACCCTGAAGTAGAAGAGGCCATGTGGTGGAGCAGTGATCAGAACATTCGAATCTGTAGAGAATTTTGTCAGTGGTAAATGATCGTGGTATTTATAGATGGGAAAAAATGGGCACCCTCCTAGAATAGTGCCTGTCTCATGTAATGTGAAACTCTTCATTTCACACTTCATTGGTGCATTGTAGTGGTCCATAATGGAGGGATTTGCTGACACATATTTGAACATGCACACAAAATAACCGTGAACTTTGGCCAATATCATTCCAATATTTCCCTTTTCCTCACCTCCTCCCCTGGTGCCTTGACTCTACTGATCTTCCTTCAACTTTCATGATGAGACTCCATTCCCAACTTTCCTTCATTTTCCCCCTCTAGCTTTAACAGAGGAAAAACATACGGCCCTTAATTTTCTGAGTTGCTTATTTCCCTTAATGTTCTGAAGATTCATCCATCTTCCAGCATGACATAATTTCGTTCTTCTTTATGGCTGAATGAAATTCCAGTGTGCATATACCAGATGTTCTTTATCCATTCGTCCACTGATGTCACCTCGGCTGGTCCATGGGCATGTATGTGTCATTATAGTATGATGACTTCGATCTGCTGTGATAAATACCAAGCAGAGGTAGAGCTGGGTCTCAGGGTGGTCCATGGCTACTCCTGAGAAGCCTCCATCCAGATTTCTGTGGTGGTTGTGCTGATTTACATGCCCACCAAGAGGGTGAGAGTGCTCCCTTCTCTCCAATTCTCTCCTTGTCACACTCATTTCTGTTTGTATTCTTGGTGGTTGCCTTTGTCACTGAAGTGAGATGTAATCTCAGGGTAGTCTTGAATTGAAAGTATTTTTATATATTTGTTGGCCACTCACATATTTTCTTCTAAGACGTGTCTGTTTAGTTCATTTATTTTCCCATTTGGTAAATGAATTATTTGATAATTGGGTTATTTAATAATTGTGGGTTTGATGTTAAGTTTTTTAAGTTCTTTATTAATATTCTGAATATTCATTCTCTTTTAGAAGAGCCCCTCATAAAGATTTTCTCCCTTTCCATAGGTTCTCTCTTCGTATTCTAATCGATTCCTTGGCTGTGCAGAACCTTCTTAATTTGATGCCATCCTATTAGCTCACTTTTGGTGTTATCTCCTAAGCTTTTTCATCCTATTGAGAAAGTCATTGCCTCTGCCTGTAGGTTGGAGTATTGAGTTAGTTTTTTCCTAGAAACTGCATAATTTTTGGTCTAGTGCCTGGTTTTTTAGTGCATTTTGAGTTGATTTTTTGCAGGGTGAGCAATAGTTCAGGTCTCATTCTTTTGCATTTGGACAGGGGTGTAGAAGGAGTCTTTAAGAGAGTAGATGTTAAAGAAGAACTTTTGCAGAGAGCAGAAGTTAGAGTCTGAGGTGCAGAAGGACTGTTACAAAAAGCAGAGTTTGGAGACTGGGGTGCACAAGGATCATTGCAGAGGGCAGAGTTTTTAGACTAAGGTGCAGAAGGACTGTTGCAGAGAGCAGATGTTGGAGACTGGGGTTCAGAAAGACTTTTGCAGAGAGCAGAGGTTGGAGAAAAGGGTTCAAAAGGATGGTTGCAGACAGCAGAGATTAGAGACTGGGGTGCAGAAGGACCATTGCAGAGGTCAGAGTTTGGGAACTGAGGAGCAGAAGGATTGTTACAGAGAACAGAACTTGAAGACTGGGGTGCAGAAGGACTGTTGCAGAGAGCAGAGTTTTGAGACTGGGGTTTAGAAAGACTGTTGCAGAGAGCAGAGTTTGGAGACTGGGGTGCAGAAGGTCTGTTACAGAGAGCCACGGTTGGAGACTGTGGTGCAGAAGGCCTGTTACAGAGAGCCGAATTTGGGGAATGTTATGCAGAATAACTCGTACAGAGAGCATAGTTTGGAGACTTTGTTGCAGAAGGATCTTACAAAGAGAAGAGGTAGGAGACTGAGGTTCAGAAGGAATGTTACAGAGAGCAGAGGAAGGAGACTCGGGTGCTGGGTGGTCGTTGCAGAGAACAGAGATTTCAGACTAAGGTGCAGAAGGACTGTTGCAGAGAGCGGATTTTGGAGACTCAGGTGCAGAATGACTGTTTCAGAGAGAAGACGTTGGAGACTGGTGTGCAGAAGGACCGTTATGGAGAGTAGAGATTGGAGACTTGGTTGCAGAAAGATCTTACAGAAAGCAGAGTTTGGAGACTGAGGTGCAAAAAGACTGTAACAGAGAGCAGATTTAGGAGACTGTGGTGCAGAAGGACTGATACAGAAATCAGAGGTTGGAGACTAGGGTGCCATTACAGAGTGCAGAAGTTGGACACTGCGGTAAAGAAGGACTGCTACAGAGAATAGAGTTTGGAAATTGGGGAGCAGAAGGACTGTTTCAGGGAACAGAGTTTGGAGACTGGGTTGCAGCAGGACCGTTGAAGAAAACAGAGGTTGGAGACTTGGTTGGAGAAGGAAGGTTACAGAGAGCAGACTTTGGAAACTGGGGTGCAGAAGGACCTTACAGAAAACAGAGTTTGAAGACTGGGGTGCAGAAGGAGTGTTAAGGAGAGGAGACGTTGGAGACTGGGGTGAGGAGGATCGTTGCAGAAAGCAGAGGTTGGAAACTGGGGTGCAGAAGGTCGGTTGCAGAGAGCAGAGGTTGGAGACTGAGGTGCAGAAAAACTGTTACAGAGAGCAGAGGTTGGAGAGTGAGGTACAGAATGATCGTTGAACTGAGCAGATGTTGGAGACTTAGTTGCAGAACAATGGTTGCAGAGAGCAGAGGTAGAGCCTGGGCTGAATAAGGATCGTTACAGAGAGTAGATGTGGGAGACTTGGGTGCAGAAGGACTGTTACAGAGAGAACAGATAGAATACTAGGGTGTAGAAAAAATGTTGCAGAAAGTGGTTGGATACTGTGGTACAGAAGAACTGTTACAGGGAGCAAAGGTTGGAGACTGGGGTGCAGAAGGATCGTTGCAATCAGCAGAGTTTCCAGACTGAGATGCAGAAGGACTGTTACACAGAGCTGAGGTTGAAGAATGAGGTGAAGAAGGACAGTAACAGAGAGCAGATGTTGGAGACAGGGGTGCAGGACTGATACAGAGCAGAAGTTGGAGACTGAGGTACAGTAGGACTGTTTCAGAGAGCAGTGGTTGGAGACTCAGGTGCAGAAGGATTATTGCAGAGAGCAGAGTTAGATATGAGGTGCAGAAGGACTGTTACAAAGAGCAGAGTATGTAGACTGAGGATCAGAAGGACTGATACAGAAAGCAGAGTTTGGAGACTGGTGTGCAGAAGGACCGTTACAGAGAGCAGAGCTTGGCAACTGGGGTGCAGAAGGAGTGTTGCAAAGAACAGTGTTTGGAGACTGAGATGCAGAAGGACTGTTACAGAGAGCAAAGTTTTTAGACAAGGTTGCAGAAGGATCTTACAGAGAGCAGAGATTGAAGACCGAGGTGCAGCAGGACTGTTACAGAGTGCAGAGGTTGGAGACTGGGGTTCAGAAGGCCTGTTATGGAGAGCAGAGTTTGGAGAAGGGCTTTAGGAGGACTATTACTGATGGCAGAGTTTGGAGACTTGGTTGCAGAAGGATTTTACAGACAGCAGATGTTGGAGACTGAGGTGCAGAAGGACTGTTACAGAGAGTAGAGGTTTGAGACTGAGTTTCACAAGGATCATTGCAGAGAACAGAGGTTGGAGACTGGGGTAAAGAAGGATCGTTGCAGTCAGCAGAGTTCCCAGACTGAGATGCAGAAGGACTCTTACACAGAGCAGAGGATGAAGACTGAGGTGAAGAAGGAAAGTTACAGAGAACAGATGTGGAAGACAGAGGTGCAGGACTGATACAGAGCAGAAGTTGGAGACTGAGGTACAGAAGGACTGTAACAGAGAGCAGAGTTTGGAGACTCGGGTGCAGAAGGATAATTCCAGAGAGCAGAGTTTTCATACTGAGGTACAGAAGAACTGTTTCAGAGATCAGATGTTGGAGATTGGGGTGCACAAGGACTGTTGCAGCGAGCAGAGATTGGAGACTGGGGTACAGAGGGATTGTTGCAGAGAGCAGAGGTTGGAAAGCGGAGTGCAGGAGGCCTTTTAGAGAGAGCAGAGTTTGGAGACTGAGGTGCAGAGGACTGTTCCAGAGAGCAGAGATTGGAGACTGGGGTGCAAAAGGAGTGTTGCAGAGCAGATTATGGAGACTAGGGTGTAGAAGGACTGTTCCAGAGAGCAGAGGTTGTAGACTGGCGTGCAGAAGCATCATACAGAAAGCAGAGTTTGGAGACTGAGGTGCAGAAAGACTGTTGCAGAGAGCAGAGATTGAAGGCCAGGGTCCAGAAGGACTGATACAGAGGGCAGATTTGGGCGACTGGGGTGTAGAAGCATCTTACAGTGAGCGTAGTTTGGAGACTGAGGTGCAGTAAGACTGTTGCAGAGAGTAGAGGTTGGAGACTGGGATGCAGAAGGACTGTTTTAAAGAGCAGAGTTTGGAGACTGGGGAGCAGAAGGACTGTTGCAGTGTATAGAGTTTTGAGACTGTGGTGCAGCAGGACCGTTGCAGAATGCAGAGGTTGGAGACTGGCCTGGAGAAGGAATATTACAGAGAGCAAATTTTGGAAACTGGGGTGCAGAAGGATTTTTCAGAGAACAGAGGTTGGAGACTGAGGTGCAGCAGGACTGTTTAGAGAGCAGATGTTGGAGACTGGGGTGCAGAAGGACTCTTTCAGAGGGCAGAGGTTGAAATCTGAGGTGGAGAAAGACTGTTACAGAGAACAGGGTTTGGAGACTGGGGTGCAGAAGGACTGTTGCAGAGAGCAGAGTTTTAAGACTGAGGTACAGAAGGATCATTGCAGAAAGCAGAGTTGGAGTTGGGATGCAGAAGCACTGTTACACAGAGCACACGTTGCAGACTGGGGTGTGGAAGGAATTTTTCAGACACCAGAGTTTGTAGACTGGGGTTCATGAGGACTGCTGCAGATAGCAGAGTTTGGATATGAGGTGCAGAAAGACTGTTACAGAGAGCAGAGTTTGTAGACTGGGGTAAAGAAGGACTGATAAAGAAAGCAGAGGTTGGAGACTGGGGTGCAGAAGGACCGTTACAGAGAAAAGTGTTTGGAGACTGTGGTACAGAATGACTGTTACAGAGAGTAGAGTTTGGCGACTGGGGTGCAGAAGGAGTGTTGCAAAAAACAGAGTTTGGAGACTGAGGTGCAGAAGGATTGTTTCAGAGAGCAGAGTTTTTAGAAAGCTTGCAGAAGGATGTTACAGAGAGCAGAGATTGTAGACTGAGTTTCAGCAGGACTGTTACAGAGAGCAGAGGTTGAAGTCTGGGGTGCAGAAGGATTGTTATAGAGAAAAGACTTTGGAGACTGGGGTGCAGAAGGCCTGTTACGGAGAGGAGAGGTTGGAGTCGGAGGTGCAGAAGGACTTTTACAGAGAGCATAGTTTAGAGACCAGGGTGCAGAAGGACTGATACAGTAAGCAGACTTAGGAGACTCAGGTGCAGAAGGACCGTTACAGAGATAACAGGTTGGAGACAGCAGTACAGAAGGACGGTTACAGAGAGCAGAGTTTGGAGATTGTGGTAAAAATGGAATATTTCAGAGAGCAGATTTTGGAGACTGGGCTGCAGAAGGACTGTTGCAGGGAGCAGAGGTTGAAGACTGGGGTGGAGGAGGACTGTTGCAGAGAGCAGAGATTGCAGACTGAGATGCAGAGGATCCTTACAGAGAACAGAGGTTGGATACTGTGGTACAGAAGAACTGTTACAGGGAGCAAAGGTTGGAGACTGGGGTGCAGAATAACTGTTTTGGAGTACAGAGGTTGCAGACTGGGGTGCAGAAGGATCGTTGCAGTCAGCAGAGTTTCCAGACTGAGATGCAGAAGGACTGTTACACAGAGCTGAGGTTGAAGAATGAGGTGAAGAAGGACAGTTACAGAGAGCAGATGTTGGAGACAGGGGTGCAGGACTGATACAGAGCAGAAGTTGGAGACTGAGGTACAGTAGGACTGTTTCAGAGAGCAGCGGTTTGAGACTCGGGTGCAGAAGGATTATTGCAGAGAGCAGAGTTGAATATGAGGTGCAGAAGGACTGTTACAGAGAGCAGAGTATGTAGACTGGGGATCAGAAGGACTGATACAGAAAGCAGAGGTTGGAGACTGGTGTGCAGAAGGACCCTTAGAGAGAGCAGAGTTTGGCAACTGGGGTGCAGAAGGAGTGTTGCAAAGAACAGAGTTTGGAAACTGAGGTGCAGAAGGAGTGTTACAGAGAGCAGAGTTTTTACACAAGGTTGCAGAAGGATCTTACAGAGAGCAGAGATTGTAGACCGAGGTGCAGCAGGACTGTTACAGAGTGCAGAGGTTGGAGACTGGGGTTCAGAAGGCCTGTTATGGAGAGCAGAGTTTGGAGAAGGGCTTTAGGAGGACTATTACTGATGGCAGAGTTTGGAGACTTGGTTGCAAAAGGATTTTACAGACAGCAGATGTTGGAGACTGAGGTGCAGAAGGACTGTTACAGAGAATAGAGGTTTGAGACTGAGTTTCACAAGGATCATTGCAGCGAACAGAGGTTGGAGACTGGGGTAAAGAAGGATCGTTGCAGTCAGCAGAGTTCCCAGACTGAGATGCAGAAGGACTCTTACACAGAGCAGAGGTTGAAGACTGAGGTGAAGAAGGAAAGTTACAGAGAACAGATGTGGGAAACAGGGGTGCGGGACTGATACAGAGCAGAAGTTGGAGACTGAGGTACAGAAGGACTGTAACAGAGAGCAGAGGTTGGAGACTGGGGTGCAGAAGGACTGTTGCAGAGAACAGAGGTTGGCGACTGAGGTGCGGAAGGACCGTTGAAGATAGCAGAGGTTGGAGGCTGGGGTGCAGAAGGATCTTACAGAGAGCAGAGGTTGGAGACTTAAGTGCAGAAGGACTTTTGTAGAGAGCAGACGTAGGATACTTGGGTGCAGAAGGATTGTTGCAGAGAGCAGAATTTAGAGATTGGGGTGCATGACTGGGAAGAAAGAAGAGGTTGGAGACTGGGGTGCCGAAGGACCGTTACAGAGAGCTGAGATTGGAGACTGGGGTGCAAATAGATTTTTACAAAGAGCAGAGATTGAAGATTGGGGAGTGGAAAGACTCTTGCAAGAACAGAGGTTTAAGACAGGGTTGCAGAAGGACCTTTGGAGAGAGCAGAGTTTGGAGACTGAGGTGCAGAAGTATTGTTACAGAGAGCAGAGTTTGGAGACTGCAGTGCAGAAGACCTGTTACTGAGATTAGAGTTTGGACACTGTGGTAAAGAAGCATATTACAGCGAACAGAGGTTGGAGAGTGGGGTGCAGAAGGACCTTTGCAGAGAGCAGAATTTGGAGACTGGCGTGCAGTAGGATTGTTACAGAGAACAAAGTTTGGATATTGAGGTGCACAAGGACTGTTACATAGAGCAGAAGTTGGAGATTTGGGTGCAGAAGGACTATTGCAGAGAGCAGAAGTTGGAGACTGAGGTGCAGAAGGACTGTTACAGAGAGCAGAGGATTGAGACAGGGGTGAAGAAGGAATGATACAGAAAGCAGAGTTTGGAGACTGGGGTACAGGAGGACCATTACAGAGAGCAGAGGTTGGAGTCTGCAGTACAGAAGGACTGTTACAGAGAGCAGAGTTTGGAGACCGGGGTGCAGAAGGACTGGTGCAGAGAACAGAGGTTGGCGGCTGAGGTGAAGAAGGACCGTTGAAGATAGCAGAGGTTGGAGACTGGGGTACAGAAGGATCTCACAGAGAGCAGAGGTTGAAGACTTAAGTGCTGAAGGACTTTTGTAGAGAGCAGACGTAGGAGACTGGGGTGCACAAATATTGTTGCAGAGAGCAGATTTCGGAGACTGGGGTACACGACTGGGAAGAAAGCAGAGGTTGGAGACTGGGTGCCGAAGGACCGTTACAAAGTGAGGAGACTGGAGACTGGGGTGCAAAAAGACTTTTACAAAGAGCAGAGATTGAAGACTGGGGCCCGGAATGACTGTTGTAAGGACAGAGGTTTAAGACAGGGTTGCAGAAGGACGTTTGGAGAAAGCAGAGTTTGGAGACTGAGGTGCAGAAGTATTGTTACTGAGAGCAGAGTTTGGAGACCACAGTGCAGAAGAACTGTTCCTGAGAGTAGAGTTTGGACACTGGTGTAAAGAAGCATATTACAGCGAGCAGAGGTTAGAGAGTGGGGTGAAGAAGGACCTTTGCAGAGAGCAGAATTTGGAGACTGGGGTGCAGTAGGATTGTTGCAGATATTGAGGTGCAGAAGGACTGTTGCATAGAGCAGAAGTTGGAGATTTGAGTGCAGAAGGACTATTGCAGAGAGCAGAAGTTGGAGACTGAGGTGCAGTAGGACTGTTACAGAGAGAAGAGGATTGAGACAGGGGTGCAGAAGGAATGATACAGAAAGCAGAGTTTGGAGACTAGGGTACAGGAGGACCATTACAGAGAGCAGAGGTTGGAGTCTGCAGTACAGAAGGACTGTTACAGAGAGCAGAGGTTGAAGACTGGGGTGCAGAACTACTGTTGCAGAGATTAGATGATGAAGACTGGGGTTCAGTAGGACTGTAGCAGAGAGCAGACGTTGGAGACTGTGGTGCAGAAGGAATGATACAGAAAGCAGTGTTTGGAGACTGGGGTGCAGAAAGATCTTACAGAAAGCAGAATTTTCAGACTTCGGTACAGAAGGACTGTTACAGAGAGCAGAGTTCGGAGACGGGATTGCAGAAGGATCTTACAGAGAGCAGAGTATGGAGACTCGGGTGCAGAAGGACTGTTGCAGAGAGCAGACGTTGGGGACTGGGTTGCAGAAGGATCTTTCCAGAGAGCAGAGGTTGGCAACTGGGGTGTAGAAGGACTGTTGCAGAGAGCAGAGGTTGGAGACTGAGGTGCAGAAAGGCTGCTACAGGGAGCAGAGTTTGGAGACTGGGATGCAGAAAGACTGTTGCAGTAAGCAGAGGTTGGAGATTGGGTTGGAGAAGGAAAGTTACAGAGAGCAGAGTTTGTAAACTGGGGTGCGGAAAGACCATTACAGAGAGCAGATATTGGAGACTGCAGTACATAAGGACTGTTACACAGAGCAGAAGTTTGAGACTGTGGTGCAGAAGGACTGTTGCAGAGCAGATGTTGGATACTGGGGTGCAGAAGGAACCATATAGAGAACAGAGGTTGAAGACTGTGGTACAGAAGAACTGTTGTAGAGAACAAGGTTGGAGACTGGGGTACATAGGGACCATTGCAGAGGGCAGACGTTGGAGACTGCGGTGCAGAAGGAATGTTACAGAGAGCAGAGTGTGGAAACTGGGGTGCAGAAGAACCTTAAAGAGATGAATTTTTGAAGACTTGGGTGCAGAATGATTATTACAGAGAGAAGACGTTGGAGACTGGGGTGCAGAAGGATCGTTGCAGAGAGTAGATTATGGAGACTGTGGTATTGAAGGACTGTTCTAGAGAGCAGACGTTGGAGACTGGGGTGCAGGAGGACTGTTACAGAGAGCAGTTGTTTAAGACTGAGGTGCAGAAAAACTGTTACAGAGAGAAGTGTTTGGAGACTGGGGTGCAGAAGGACTAATACTGAGAGCAGAGTTTGGTGACTGTGGTCCAGAACGATCTTACAGAGAGGAAATTTTTGAGACTGGGGTGCAGAAAGATTGTTGCAGAGAGCAGACTTTGGAGACTGGGGTGCAGAAGGATCGTTGCAGAGAGTAGATTATGGAGACTTGTGTATAGAAGGACTGTTCTAGAGAGCAGAGTTTGGAGACTGGGGTGAAGAAGGACTGTTGCAGAGAGCAGTTGTTGAAGACTGAGGTGTAGAAAAACTGTTACAGAGATCAGTGTTTAGAGACTAAGGTACAGAAGGACTGTCGCAGAGAAGAGAGGTTGGAGACTGGGTGCAGAAGGACTGTGCAGAGTGCAGTGTTTGGAGACTGGGATGCAGAAAGACTGTTACAGAGAATAGAGGTTAGAGACTGCTGTACAGAAGAACTGTTAAAGAAAGCAGAGGTTTGAGACAGGTGTGCATAAAGATCTTACAGAGAGCAGAGGTTGGAGACTGGGGTGAAATAGGACTGATGCAGAGAGCAGAGTTTGGAGAATGGGGTGCAGAAGTATTGTTGCAGAGAGAAGAGGTTGGATACTGAGGTGCAGAAGGCCTGTTAAAAAGAGCAGAGCTTGGAGACTGGGGAGCAGATGACATGTAACACACAGCAGAGTTTGGAGACTGAGTGGCATAAAGATCTTACAGAGAGCAGAGGTTCGTGACTGAGGTGAAGAAGGACTGTCAGAGAGAGCAGAGGTTGGAAACTGGGGTCCAGAAGGATCCTTTCAGAGAGCAGAATTTTCAGAATGAGGTTTTGAAAAACTGTTGTAGAGAGCAGATATAGAGGACTGGGGTGCAGAAGAACTGTTGCAGCGAGCAGTGGTTGGAGACTTGGGTGTAGAAAGATCGTTGCAGAGAACAAAGGGTGCAGACTGGGGTGCCGAAGGAGTTTTACAGACTGCAGGATTTTGAGACTGGGGTGCAGAAGGACTGTTATAGAAAGCAGAGTTTGGAGACTGGTTATTAGAAGGATCTTACAGAGAGCAGAGGTTGGCGAATGAGGTGCAGAAGGACTGTTACAGAGAGTAGATGTTGAAGATTGAGGTGCAGAAAGACCTTTGCAAAGAGAAGAGGTTGGAGACTGAGGTTCAGAAGGACTGTTGCAGAGTGCAGAGGTTGGAGACTTGGGTGTAGGTCTGTTGCAGAGAGCAGAGGTTGAAGTTTGGGGTTCCGAAAGACTGTTGCAGCTAACAGACTTTAGAGACTGAAATTCAGAAGGACAGTTACAGAGCACAGGTTGGAGATTGAGTGCAGAAGGACTGATACAGAAAGCAGAGGTTGGATACTGGGGTGCATACGGACCCTTACAGAGAGCAGAGTTTGGAGACTGGGGTGCAGAAGAACTGTTGAAGAGAACAGAGGTTGGAGACTGGGGTGAAGAAGGATCGTTGCGGCGAGCAGAGTATCGAGACTAGTGGGTAGAAAGACTGTTGCAGAGAGCAGAAGTTGTAGAGTGGGGTGTAGAAGGACTGTTGCAGAGAGCAGATTTTGGAGACTTGGGTGCTGAAGAACTGTTGCAGAGACCTGAGGTTGGAGACTGGGGTGCAGAAGGACTGTTGCAGAGAGCAGACTTTGGAGAATGGGGTGCAGAAGGATTTTTGCAGAGAGCAGATTTTGGAGACTGGGGTGCAGAAGGATCGTTATAGAGAGCAGAGATTGGAGACTGTGGTGCAGAAGGACTTTTGCAGAAAACACAGGTTGAAGACTGGGGTGCAGTAGGACTTTTACAGAGAGCACAGGTTGGAGACTCATGTGCAGAAAATCTATTTCACGAAGCAATTTTTGGAGACTGGGCTGCAGAAGGAGTGTTGCAGAGAGCAAAGATTGGAGAATGAAATGCAGAAGAACCCTTACAGAGAGCAGAGTTTCGAGACTGCTTTTCAGAAGTACTTTTACAGAGAGCAGAGGTTGGAGACAGGTTTGCAGAAGGATCTTACAGACACCATAGGTTTGAGACTGGGGTGCAGAAGAATAGTTGAAGAGAGAAGAGTTTGGAGACTGGGGTCAAAAGGCCTGTTATAGACAGCATAATTTGGAGATTGGGGTGCAGAAGGCCTGTTACAGAGAGCAGTTCTTGGAGACTGGGGTGCAGAAAGATAGTTACAAAGAGCAGAGTTTAAAGAGTGGGTTGCAAAAGAATCTTACAGAGACAAAAGTTTGGAGACTGAGGTACATAATGACTGTTACACAGAGAAGAGGTTTGAGACTGAGATGCAGAAGGATCGTTCCAGAGAGAAGGGTTTTCAGACTGAGGTGCAGAAGGACTGTTACTGAGAACACATTTTGGAGACTAGAGTGTAAAAGGACTGGTTAGAAAAGCAGAGGTTGGACACTGAGGTGCAGAAGGACTGTTATAGAGAGCAGAGGTTGGAGACTGGGTTTCAGAAGGATCTTACAGAGAGCAGAGTTTTGACAATGAAGTGCAGATGGGCCGTTTCAGAGAGCAGAGTTTGGATATTAGGGCGCAGAAGGACTGTTGCAGAGAGCAGAAATTATAGTCTGAGTTGCAGAAGGACTTTTACAGAAAGCAGAGTTTAGAGACCAGGGTGCAGAAGGACTAATACAGAAAGCAGAGTTTGGAGACTGGGGTCCAGAAGGACCATTACAGAGAGAAGAAGTTGGAGACTGTAGTACAGAAGGACTGTAACAGAGAGCAGAGGTTGGAGACTGTGGTGCCAAAGGACTGTTGCAGAGAGGAGACGTTGGATACTGAGGTTCAGAAGGACTATTACAGAGAGCAGAGGTTGGACACCTGAGTGCAGAAGGACTGATAGAGAAAGCAGAGGTTGGAGAGTGGGGTGCAGAAGGACCGTAACAGAGAGAAGAGTTTGGAAACTGCAGTATATAAGGACTGTTACAGAGAGCAGATGATGGAGACTGGGGTGGAGAAGGACTGGTGCAGAGAGCAGATATTGGAGACTAAGGTTCAGAAGGACTGTTGCAGAGAGCAGAGGTTTAAGACTGGTATGCAGAAGGACTGTTGCAGAGAGCAGAGGTTGAATTGTGAGGTGCAGAAGGACTGTTACAGAGAGAAGAGTTTGGAGACTGTGGTGCAGAAAGACTGATACAGAATGCAGAGGTTAGAGACACGGGTGCAGAAGGACCCTTACAGAGAATAGAGGTTGAAGACTGCGGTACAGAAGAACTGTTGTAGAGAACAAGTTTGGAGACTGGGGTGCAGAGGGACCATTGAAGAGGGCAGACTTTGGAGACTGGGGTGCAGAAGGAATGTTACAGAGAGCAGAGTTTGGAAACTGGGGTGTAGAAAAATCTTACAGAGAGGAAAGTTTGGATACTGTGGTGCAGAAGGATTGTTGCAGAGAGCAGACGTTGGAGACTGGGGTGCAGAAGGATGGTTGCAGAGAGTAGATTATGGAGACTGGGGTATAGAAGGACTGTTCTAAAGAGCAGAGGTTGGAGACTGGGGTGCAGAAGGTCTGTTGCAGAGCGAAGTTGTTTAAGACTGAGGTGCAGAATAACTTTTACAGGGAGCAGTGTTTGCAGAATGGTGTGCAAAAGGACTGATACTGAGTGTAGAGTTTGGAGACTGGGGAGCAGAAGGATCTTACAGAGAGGAAAGTTTGGAGACTGGGATGCAGAAGGATTGTTTCAGAGAGCAGACATTGGAGACTGGGGTGCAGAAGGCCTGTTGCAGAGAGCAGTTGTTGAAGACTGAGGTGCAGAAAAACTGTTACAGAAAGCAGTGTTTGGAGACTGATGTGCAGAAGGACTGTTGAAGAGAGCAGTGTTTGGAGACTGGGGTGCAGAAGGACCATTACAGAGAATAGAGGTTGGAGACTGTGGTACAGAAGTACTGTAAAAGAGAGCAGTGGTTGGAGACAGATGTGCAGAATTATTTTACAGAGAGCAGAGGTTGGAGACTGGAGTGCAATGAAACTGTTGCAGAGAGCAGAGGTTGGAGAATGGGATGCAGAATGATCGTTGCAGAGAGAAGAGGTTGGAGACTGAGGTGCAGAAGACCTGTTACACAGAGCAGAGCTTGGAGACTGGGGAGCAGAGACCTGTAACATAGAGCAGCGTTTGGAGACTGGGTGGCATAAGGATCTTAAAGAGAGCAGAGGTTGGTGACTGAGGTGCTGAAGGACTGTCAGAGAGAGCAGAGGTTGTAGACTTTAATCCACAAGGATCTTTGCAGAGAACTGAGTTTTCAAAATGAGGTTTAGAAAAACTGTTGCAGAGAGCAAATATTGGAGAATGGGGTGAAGAAGAACTGTTGCAGAGAGCAGAGTTTGGAGACTTGGGTGTAAAAGGATCATTGCAGAAAGCAGAGGGTGGAGACTGGGGTGCCGAAGGACTGTTACAGAGAGCAGATTTTGGAGACTAGAGTGCAGAAGGACTGTTACAGAGAGCAGATGTTGAAGACTGAGATGCAGAAAAACCTTTGCAAAGAGAAGAGGTTGGAGACTGAGGTGCAGAAGGACTTTTGCAGAGTGTAGAGGTTAAAGACTTGGGTGTAGAAGGAGTTTTGCAGAGATCAGAATTTGGAGATTGGGGTGCCAAAGGACTGTTGCAGAGAGCAGACGTTGGAGACTGAGGTGCAGAAGGACTGTTACCGAGAGCAGAGGTTGGAGACTTGAGTGCAGAAGGACTGATAGAGAAAGCAGAGGGTTGAGAGTGGGGTGCAGAAGGACCATTACAGAGAGAAGAGTTTGGAAACTGCAGTACAGAAGGACTGTTACAGAGAGCAGAGTTTGGAGACTGTTGTGCAGAAGGACTGTAACAGAGTGCAGAGTTTAAAGACTGGGTTGTAGAAGGATCTTACAGAGAGTAGAGTTGGAAGAATGAGGTGCAGAAGCACGGTTACAGAGAGCAGAATTAGGAGACTGGAGTGCAGAAGGGTGGTTTAAGGGAGCAGAGTTTACAGACTGAGGTTTAGAAGGACTGTTGCAGAGAGCAGATGTTCGAGACTGGGGTGCAGAAAGACTGTTGCAGAGAGGAGAGTTTGGAGACTGGGGTGCAGAAGGACTTTTATAGAGAGCAGAGTTTGGAGACTGGGTTGCTGAAGGATCTTACAGAGAGCAGAGGTTGGAGACTGAGGTGCAGGTGGACTGTTACAGAGAGCAGTGGTTTGAGACTGGGGTGCAGAAGGATCGTGCAGAGAGCAGAGGTTTCAGACTGAGGTTATGAAGGACTGTTACAAGGAGCAGACGTTGGAAACTGAGGTGTAGAAGGACTGTTACACATAGGAGAGTTTGGAAACTCAGGTGCAGAAGGACTGTTACAGGAAGCAGCATTTGGAAAATGGG
Organism: Ictidomys tridecemlineatus; assembly: GCF_052094955.1. Lineage (NCBI taxonomy): Eukaryota > Metazoa > Chordata > Mammalia > Rodentia > Sciuridae > Ictidomys > Ictidomys tridecemlineatus. The sequence goes on along the minus strand of NW_027522504.1, from coordinate 48,798 downwards.
GTGCAGAAGGACTGTTACAGAGAGCAGAGTTTGGAGACTGCAGTATAGGACTGTTACCGAGAGCAGAGGCTGGAGACTGGGCTGCAGAAGGATTCTTTCATAGAGCACAGGTTGGAGGCTGAGGTGCACACGGTTAGATACAGAGAACAGAGGTTAGAGAATTGGGTTCAGACAGACTGATACAGAAAGCAGAGGTTGGAATCTGGGGTGTAGAAGGACCCTTACAAATAGCACAGGTTGGAGACTGCAGTACAGAAGGACTGGGTTCAGAAGGACTGTTACTGAGAGCAGAGTTTGATGACTGGGGTGAAGAAGGACAGTTACAGAGAGCAGAGGTTAGAGACTGGGGTTCAGATGGATCTTACACAGAGCATAGTTTGGAGACTGGGGTGCAAAGACTGTTTCAGAGAGTAGATGTTGGAGACTGGGGTGGAGAAGAATCATTGAAGAGAGAAGAGGTTGGAGACTGGAGTGCAGAAGTCCTGTTACAGAGAGCAGAGTTTAAAGACTGTTGTGCAGAACGACTGTTACAAAGTGCAAAGTTTAAAGTCTGGGGTGCAGAGGGACTGTTACAGAGAGAGGAGGTTGAAAACTGGGGTTCAGATGGATCTTACAGAGAGTAGATTTTGGAAACTGGAGTTAAGAATGATCTTAAAGAGAGCAGAGGTTGGAGACTGTTGTGCAGAAAGACTGTTGCAGAGAGAAGACGTTGGAGAAAGGGGTCCAGAAAAATCGTTGCAAAGAGCAGAGTTTGAAGACTGGGGTTAAGAAAGACTGCTGCATAGAGCAGATGTTGGAGACTGGGGTGCAGAAGGACTGTTGCAGAGAGCAGATTTTAGAGGCTGGGGTGCAGAAGGTCTATTACATAGAGCAGAGGTCGGAGACTGAGGTGCAGAAGGACTGGTACAGAGATCAGAGTTTGGAGACTGGGGTGCAGAAAGACTGTTACAGAGAGCAGAGGTCGAAGACTGGGGTTCAGATGAATCTTACACAGAACAGAGTTTGGAGACTGGGGTGCAAAAGGACTGTTGCAGAGAGCAGATGTTAAAGACTGTGGTGGAGAAAAATTGTTGCAGAGAGAAGAGGTTGGAGACTGGGGTGAAGAAGGCCTGTTACAGAGAGCAGAGGTTGGAGACTGTTGTGCAGAAGGACTGTTACAGAGTGCAAAGTTTAAAGACTGGGTTTCAGAAGGATCTTAAAGAGAGTAGAGTTGGGAGACTATGGAGAAGAAGGACTGTTACAGAGAGCAGAGGTAGGAGACTGTTGTGCAGAAGGGTCGTTGCATAGAGGAGAGCTTTCAGACTGAGATGCAGAAGAACTGTTGCAGAGAGTAGATGTTGGAGACTGGGGTGCAGAAGGACTGTTGCAGAGAGCAGATATTGGTAACTAGGGTGCAGAAGGACTGTTGTAGAGAGCAAAGGTTGGAGAATATGCTGCGGAAGGACTGTTGCAGAGAGCAGAGTTTAGAGACTGATATGTTGAAGTCCTGCTACAGAGAGCCGAGGTTGGAGACTTGGATGCAGAAGGACTGTTACAGAGAGCAGAGGTTTAATACACGGGTGCAGAAGGATCTTAAAGAGAGCAGAATTTTGAGACTGTGGTGCAGAAGGACTGTTGCAGAGATCAGAGGTTAGAGACTGTGGTTCACTAGAATCATTGCAGAGAGCAGAGTTTGGAGACTGGGGTGCAGAAGGCCTGCTACAGAGAGAAGACATTGGAGACTGGCGTGCAGAAGGCCTGTTATAGAGAGGAGAGGGTGGAGTTTGAGGTGCAAGTGGATTGTAACATAGAGCAACTGGGGTGCAGAAAGATCGTGTAGAGAGCAGAGGTATCAGACTGATGTGCAGAAGTACTGTTACAGAAAGTAGAGGTTGGAAATTGGGGTGCAGAAGGACCGTTACAGAGACCAGAGTTTGGAGACTGCAGTATAGAAAAACTGTTACAGAGAACCGAGGTTGGAGACTGGGGTGCAGAAGGAATGAAACAGAGAGCACGGGTTGGAGACTGAGGTGTAGAAGGATAGATACAGAGAGCAGAGGTTTGAGACTGATGTTCAGAAGGACTGATACAGAAAGCAGTATTTGCAGACTGGGGTGCAGAAGGCCCGTTACTGAGAGCAGTGGTTGGAGACTGCGGTACAGAAGGACTGTTACAGAGAGCAGATGTTGAAGACTAGGAGAAGAAAGACTGTTGCAGAAGACAGAGGTTGGAGACAAAGGTGCCGCAGGACACTTGCACAAAGCAGAGAATAAAGACTGGGGAAGAGAAGGAATGTTACAGAGAACAAAGTTTAGAATCTGGAGTGCAGAAAGATCTAATAGAGACCAGAGTTTGGAGACTGTGGTGCAGAAGGACTGTTTCAGAGAGCAGTTATTGGAGACTGAGGTGCAGAAATACTGTTACATAGAGTAGATGTTGGAGACTGGTGTGCAGAAGGATGGTTGAAAGGAGCAGAGCTTGGAGACAGGGATGAAGAAGTATCTTACAGCGAGCAGAAGTTGAAGACTGAGGTGAAGAAGGACTCTTGTATAGATCAGAGGTTGGAGACTGGGATGCAGTAGGATCATTGCAGAGAGCAGAGGATGGAGACTGGGGTGCAGAAGGACTGTTGCAGAGAGCAGATTTTAGAAACTGGGGTGCAGAAGACTGTTACACAGAGCAGAGTTTGGAGACTGGGGTGCAGAAGGACTTCTACAGAGAGCAGAGTTTGGAGACTGGGGTGCAAAAGGACTGTTAACAGAGTGCAGACTTTAAAGACTGGGTGTCAGCAGAATCATACAGATAGCAGATTTGGGAAACGTAGGTGTAGAAGGACTGTTACAGAGAGCAGAGGTAGGAGACTGAGGTGCAGTAGTGTTGTTGCAGAGAGCAGAGTTTTCAGACATAGGTCAGAAGAACTGTTGCAGAGAGCAGATGTTGGTGCAGAAGGACTGTTGCAGATAGCAGAGGTTGGAGACTGTGGTGTACATGCACTGTTTGAGGGAACAGACTGTGGTGAAGAAGGAAATTTACAGAGAGCAGACTTTAAAGACCACAGTACAGGAGGCCTATTACAGAGAGCAGAGGTTGGAGACTGGGGTTGAGAAGGACTATTTCAGAGTGCAGATATTGGAGACTGGGGTGCAGAAGAACTGTTGCAGAGAGAAGAGGTTAGAGACTGGAGTGCAGAAGAACTGTCACAGAGAGCAGAGTTTGGAGACTGAGGTGCAGAGGGTTAGAGACTGGGGTGCAGAAGAACTGTCGCAGAGAGCAGAGTTTGGAGACCGAGGTGCAGAGGGAATGTTACAGAGAGCAGAGGTTGGAGCCTGGTATGCAGAAGTACTGATACAGAGAGCAAAGGTTGGAGACTGTTGTGCAGAAGGACCTTTAGAGAGAGCAGAGTTTGGAGACTGCAGTACACAAGGACTGTTACAGTGAGCATACGTTGGAGACTAGGGTACAGAAGCACTGTTTCAGAGAGCAGATGTTGGAAACTGTGGTTCAGAAAAACTGTTGCAGAGAACAGAGGTAAGAGAATCGGGTGTAGAAGGACTGTTGCAGAGAGCACATGTTGGAGATTGAGGTGCAGAAGGATTGTTACAGAGAGCAGAGTTTGGAGACTAGGGTGCAGAAAGATCTTACAGAGAGCAGAGTTTGGAGACAGGGGTGCAGAAGTACTGTTGCAGAGAGCAGAGGTTGGAGACTGAGGTGCAGAAGGACTGTTATAGAGAAGAGGTTGGAGATGGGGAGAAGAAGGACTGTTACTGAGAATAGAGGTTTTAGACTCATGTGTAGCAGTACTGTTGCAGATAGCAGAGGTTGGAGACTGGGGTAGAGATGGAATGTTACTGGGAGCAGAGTTTTGAAACTGTTGTGCAGAAGGATATTACATAGAGCAGAGGTTGGAGACAGGGGTGCAGAAAAACTGTTGCATAGAGCAGATGTTGGAGACTGGGGTACAGAAGGATCATTGCAGAGAGCAGAGGTTGGAGACGTGGTGCAGAAGGTTTGTTGCAGAGAGCAGACGTTGCAGACTGTGGTGAAGAAGGATCGTTGCAGACAGCAGAGGTTAGAGACTGGGGAGCAGAAGGACTGTTGCAGAGAGCAGAGGTTGGAGACTGTGGTGCAAAAGGACTGTTACAGAGAGTAGAGGTTGGAGATTTGCATGCAAACAGCCTGTTACATAGAGCAGAGTTCAGAGACTAGGGTGCATAAGAACTGTTACAGAGAGCAGAGTTTTTAGACAAGGTTGCACAAGGATCTTACAGAGAGCAGAGGTTGTAGTCCAAGGTGCAGCAGGACTGTTACAGAGAGCAGAGGTTGGTGACTTTTTTGCAGAAGGACTTTTGCGGACAGCAGATGTTGGAGACTGGGTTGCAGAAGGACTGTTGCAGAGAGCAGAGTTTGTAGACTGAGATGCAGAAGTACTGTTACAGAGATCAGAGGTTGGAGATTGGGGTGCAGATGGACTGATATGGAAAGCAGAGTTTTGAGACTCTGGTGCAGAAGAACTGTTGCAGAGAGCAGAGGTTGGAGAATGGGGTGCAAAAGGCCTGTTACAGAGAGCAGAGGTTGAAGATTGGGGTGCAGAAGGACTGTTACAGAGAGCAAGGTTGGAGACTGAGGTGCAGAAAGACTGTTACAGAGAGCAGAGTTTGGAGACTGGGGTGCTGAAGAACTGGTAAAGAGAGGAGAGGTTGGAGACTGGGGTGCAGAAGGATCGTTATAGAGAACAGAGGTCGGAGACTGGGGTGCAGAAGGCCTGTTACGGAGATCAGATTTTGGAGAAGGGGTTCAGAAGTACTTTTACAGAGAGTAGAGCCCGCGGTGCAGAAGGACCATTGCAGAGAGCAGAGGTTGGAGACTGAGGTACACAAGGATTTTTACAGAGAGCAGACGTTGGAGACTTGGTCTAAGAGGGACTGCTGCAGAGAGCAGAGGCTGGACATGGGGTATAGCAGGACTGTTGAGGAGAGCACAGGTTTGAGATTTGGGTGATGAAGGACTGTTGCAGAGAGTACAGGTTGAAGATTGTGTTTCAGTAGGACTGTTACAGAGGCAGAGGTTGGGAACTTTTTTGCAGAAGGACTTTTGCGGAGAGCAGATGTTGGAGACTGGGTTGCAGAAGGACTGTTGCAGAGAGCAGAGTTTGTAGACTGAGATGCAGAAGTACTGTTACAGAGATCAGAGGTTGGAGATTGGGGTGCAGATGGACTGATACGGAAAGCAGAGTTTTGAGACTCTGGTGCAGAAGAACTGTTGCAGAGAGCAGAGGTTGGAGAATGGGGTGCAAAAGGCCTGTTACAGAGAGCAGAGGTTGGAGACTGGGGTGCAGAAGGACTGTTACAGACAGCAGAGTTTTGAGACAGGGTTGCAGAAGGATCTTACAGAGAGCAGAGCTTAGAGACTGTGGTACAGCAGGACTGTTACAGAAAACAGAGGTTGGAGACTGGGGTGAAGAAAGATCGTTGAAGAGAACAGAGTTTTCAGCCTGAGGTGCAGAAGGACTGTTGCAGAGAGCAGATATTGGAGACTGGGTTGCAGAAGGACTGTTGTACAGAGAAGAGGATGGAGACTGGGGTGCAGAAGGATCATTGTAGCGAGCAGAGGTTTTAGACCAGCATCCAAAAGGAATGTTACAGAGAACAGAGTTTGGAGATGGGGTGCAGAAGTACTGTTACAGAGGGCAGAGTTTACAGACTGGGTTGCAGAAGGATCTTAGAGAAAGCAGATGTTGGAGACTGAGCTGCAGAAGGACTGTTACAGAGAGTAGAGTTTAGAGACTGAGGTGCAGAAGCACCGTTGTTGAGAGCAGAGTTTTGAGACTGATGTGCATCAGGATTGTTACAGAGAGCAGAGGATGGAGCCTGGGGTGCAGAAGGAGTGTTGCAGATAGCAGAGTTTGGAGACTGCGGTGTAGAAGGATTGTTGCAGATAAAGAGGTTTGAGTCTTTGGTGCAGAAGGACTGATACAGAAAGCAGAGTTTGAAGACTGGGGAGCAGAAGAACCCGTACAGAGTGCAGATTTTGGAGACTGCACTAAAGGAGAACTGTTACAGAGAGCAGAGGTTAGAGACTGGTGTGGATAAGGACTGTTTCAGAGTGCAGACCTTGGATCCTGGGGTGCAGATGAACTGTTGCTGAGAGCATATGTTGAAGACTGGGGTGCAGAAGAACTGTCACAGAGAGCAGAGGATGGAGACTGAAGTACAGAAGGATCGTTGAAGACAGCAGAGGTTGTAGACTGGGGTGAAGAAGGATTGTTACAGAGAACAGAGTTTGGAGACTGGGGTGCAGAAGAACCATTACAGAGAGAAGAGGTTGGTGACTGCGGGACAGAAAGACTGTTTCAGAGAGCAGAGGTTGGAGACTGTGGAGCAGAAGGACTGTTTCAGAGAGCAGAGGTTGGAGACTGGGGAGCTGAAAAAATATTACAGAGAGCAGAGTTTGGAAACTGGGGTGCAGGGGGTCTTACAGAAAGAAGAGGTTGGAGACTGAGGTGCTGAAAGACTGTTACATAAAGCAGAGTTTGAAGACTGGAGTGCAAAATGATTGTTGCAGAGAGCAGAGTTTTCAGACAGAGGTGAAGAAAGACTGTTGCAGGGAGCAGATGTTTGAGACTGGGGTGCACAAGGACTTTCACAGAGAGGAGAGCTTGAAAACTGGGGTGCAAAAGGATTGCTGTAGAGAGCCGAGTTTTTAGACTGGGGTGCAGAGGGATTGTTACAGAGAGCAGAGGTTGGAGATTGTGGTGCAGAAGGACCATTGGAGAGATCAGAGTTTGGTAACTGAGGTCAAGAAGGATTGTTAATGAGAACATAATTTGGAGACTTGGGTGCAGAAGGACTGTTGCAGAAACCAGAGTTTGGAGACTGGGTTTAGAAGGACCCTTGCAAAGAGCAGAGGTTGGAGACTGGGGTGCAGAAGGTCTGTTACATAGAGCAAAGTTTGGAGACAGAGTTGCAGAAGGATCTTACAGAGAGCAGAGTTCCAAGACTGAGGTGCAACAGGAGTATTACAGAGAGCAGAGTTTGGAGACTGGGGTGCAGAAGGATCATTGCAGAGAACAGCGTTTTCAGACTGAGGTGCAGAAAGACTGTTGCAGAGAGCATAGGTTGGATACAGGGGTGCAGAAGGACTTTTGCATAGAGCAGATATTGGATACTGGGGTGCACAGGGATCGTTGCAGAGAGCAGAGGTTGGAGACTAGGGTGCAGAAAGACTGTTGCAGTGAGCAGACGATGGAAACTGGTGTACAGAAAGATCGTTGCAACCAGCAGAGGTTTGAGACTGGGGTGCAGAAGGACTGTTACAGAGAGTAGAGTTTCGAGACTGAGGTGCAGAAGGATCGTTGCAGAGAGCAGAGGTTGGAGACTGGGGTGCAGTAGAACTCCTATAGAGAACTGAGTTTTCAAACAAGGTTGCACAAGGATCTTACAGAGAGCAGAGTTGTAGACCGATGTGCAGCAGGACTGTTACAGAGAGCAGAGGTTGGAGACTGCGGTGCAGAAGGATCGTTGTAGAGAACTGAGGTGAAGAAGGACTTTGCAGAGAGCACATGTTGGAGACTGGGGTGCAGTAGGACTGTTGCAAAGAGCAGAGTTTGGGAACTGGGGTGCAGAAGGATCGTTGTAGAGAGCAAAATTTTGAGACTGGAGTGCAGAAGGATTGTTATAAAGAACAGAGTTTGGATACTGTGGTGTAGAAGGCCTATTACAAAGAGCAGAGTTTGGAGAAGGGATTCAGAAGTACATTTACAGAGAGTAGTTTTTGGAGACTGAGGTGCAGAAGGACCTTTGCAGAGAGCAGAGGTTGAAGACTGAGGTGCAGAAGGATTGTTACAGAGAGAAGAGGTTGGAGACTGGGTTGCAGAGGGACTGTTGCAGAGAGCACTGGCTGGACACTGGGGTGTAGAAGGACTTTTGTGGAGAGCACAGGTTGGAGATTGGGGTGCAGAATGACTGTTGCAGGAAGCAGTGTTTGGAGACTGGGTTACAGTAGGAATGTTAGAGGCAGACGTTAGAGATTTGGTGCAGAAGGACTGTTGCAGAGAGCAGATGTTGGAGACTGGGGTGCAGCAGGACTGTTGCAGAGAGCAGAGTTTGTAGACAGAGGTGCAGAAGCACTGTTACAGAGAGCAGAGGTTGGAGACTGGGGTGCAGTAGGACTGTTGCAAAGAGCAGAGTTTGGGGACTGAGGTGCAGAAGAATTATTGCAGAGAGCAGAGTTTGGAGACTGAGTTGCAGAAGGAATGTTACAGAAAGCAGAGTTTGGAGACTGGTGTGCAGAAGAATTGATAGAGAAAGCTGACGTTGGAGTCTGGGGTACAGAAATACTATTACAGAGAGCAGAGTTTTTAGACTGCAGTACAGAAGGACTGTTACAGAGAACAGAGGTTGGAGACTGAGGTCCAGAAGGATTGTTACAGAGATCAGTGGGATGAGACTGGGGTACAGAAGGACAGTTTCAGAGAGCACAGATGGAGACTGGGGTGCAGAAAAAATGGTGCAGAGAGCAGAAGTTAGAGACTGGGGTGCAGAAGGATTGTTACTGAGAGCAGAGTTTGGAGACTGGGTTGCAGAAGTACTGATAAAGAAAGCTGACATTGGAGACTGGGGTTCAGAAAGACCATTACAGAGAGCAGAGTTTTGAGACTGTGGTACAGAAGGACTGTTACAGAGAGCAGAGTTTAGAGACTGAGGTGAAGAAAAAGTGTTGCAGGGAGCAGAGGTTTGAGACTTTGGTGCAGGAGGACTGTGGCAGAGAGCACAGTTTGCAGACTGAGGTGAAGAAGGACTGTTACCGAGAGCAGAGGTTGGAGACTGGGGTGAAGAAGTACTGATACAGAAAGCAGAGGTTGGAGACTGGGGTGCAGAAGGACCGTTATAGAGAGCAGATTTTGGAGACTGCACTACACGAGGACTGTTACAGAGAACAGAGGTTGGAGAAAAGGTGCAGAAGGTTCGTTACAGAGGGCAGAGTTTACAGACTGGGTTGCAGAAGGATCTTACAGAGAGCAGATTTTGGAGACTGCAGTACAGAAGAACTTTTACAGAGAGCAGAGGTTGGAGACTGGGGTGGAGAAGAACTGTTTTAGAGAACAGATGTTGGACTCTGTGTTGCAAAAGGACTGTTGGAGAGAGCAGAGGATAAATACTGGAGTGTAGAAGTACTGTTGCAGAGAGCAGAGTTTGCAGACTGAGTTGCGGAAGGACTGTTACAGCGAGCAGAGTTTGGAGACTGTGGTGGAAAACGACGGATACAGAAAGCAGAGGTTGGATACTGAGGAGCATAAGTACCCTTACAAAGAACAAAGGTTGGAGACTGCAGTACAGAAGGACTGTTACAGAGAGTAGAGGTTGGATACTGGGGTGCAGAATAACTGTTTTAGAGAACAGAGGTTAGAGACTAGTGTGCAAAATGATCGTTGCAGAGAGCAGAGTTGTCAGACTGAGGTGCAGAAAGACTGTTGCAGAGAGCAGATGTTGGAGACTTGGGTTCAGAAGGACATTTGCAGAGAGCAGACATTGAAAACTGGTGTACAGAAAGATCGTTGCAGACAGCAGAGTTTTGAGACTGGGGTGCAGAAGGACTGTAGTAAAGAGTAGAGTTTTGAGACTGCGATGTGGAAGGATCGTTGCAGAGAGCAGAGGTTGGAGACTGGGGTGAAGTAGAACTTTTACAGAATCAGAATTTTTTGACAAGGTTAGACAAGGATCTTACAGAGAGCAGAGTTGTAGACCGATGTGCTTCAGGACTTTTTACAGAGAGCAGAGGTTGGAGACTGGGGTGCAGAAAGATCGTTGTAGAAAACAGAGTTTTCAGACTGAGGTGCAGAAGGACTTTTGTAGAGAGCACATGTTGGAGACTGGGGTGCAGAAGGACTGTTGCAAAGAGCAGAGTTTGGGGACTCGGGTGCAGAAGGATCATTGTAGAGAGCAAAATTTTGAGACTGGTGTGCAGAAGGATTGTTATAGAGAACAGAGTTTAGAGACTGGGGTGCAGAAGACCTATTACTTAGAGTAGAGTTTGAAGAAGGGGTTCAGAAGTATATTTACAGAGAGTAGTTTTTGGAGACTGAGGTGCAGAAGGACCGTTGCAGAGAGCAGAGGTTGAAGACTGAGGTGCAGAAAGATTGTTACAGAGAGCAGAGGTTGGAGACTTGGTTGCAGAGGGACTGTTGCAGAGAGCAGACACTGGACACTGGGGTGTAGAAGGACTGTTGTTGAGAGCACAGGTTGGAGATTGGGGTGCAGAAGGACTGTTGCAGAGAGCAGAGTTTGGAGACTGGGTTACAGAGGCAGAGGTTGGAGATTTGGTGCAGAAGGACTGTTGCAGAGAGCAGATGTTGGAGACTGGGGTGCAAAAGGACTGTTACAGAGAGCAGAGTTTAGAATCTGGGGTTCACAAGACCTGTAAGAGAGAAGAGGATGGAGACTTCTGTGCAGAAGGATTGTTACATATAGCACAGTTTGGAGATAGGGGTTCAGAAGTATTGTTGCAGAGATCAGAGGTTTCAGACTGAGCCTTAGAAGGACTGTTACAGAGAGCAGAGGTTGGAGTCTCAGGTGCAGAAGGACTGTTAGAGAACAGAGTTTGGAGACTATGGTGCAGAAGGACCCTTTCAGAAAGCAGATGTTGGAGACTGGGGTGCAGAAGGACTGTTACAGAGTGCAGAAGTTGGACACTGGGGTGCTGAAGCATCATTACACTGAGCAGAGGTTGGAGACTGAGGTGCAGAAGGACTGTTACAGAGAGGATAGGTTTGAGACTGAGGTGCAGAAGGAATGTTGCAGAGTACAGAGTTTTGAGACTGAGGTGAAGAAGGATTGTTACAGAGAGCAGAGGTTTGAGACTGGGTTGCAGAAGGAGTGTTGCAGAGAGCAGAGGTTGGAGACTGGGGTGAAGTAGGACTGTTGCAGAGTAGACTTTAAAGACTTTGGTGCAGAAGGACTGTTACAGAAAGCAGAGGTTGAAGACAGGGATGCAGAAGGATCTTAAAGAGAGCAGAATTTGGAGACTGAGGTACAGAAGGACTCTTGCAGAAATCAGAAGATGGAGACTGGGGTGCAGTAGGATCATTGCAAAGAGCAGAGTTTAGAGACTGACATGCAGAAGGCCCAATATAGAGAGCAGAGTTTTGAGACTGGCGTGCAGAAGGCCTGTTACAGAGAGGAGAGGTTGGAGACAGGGATGCAGAAGGACTTTTACAGAGAGCACAGTTTGGAGACTGGTTTGCTGAAGGAACTTACAGAGAGCAGAGGTTAGAGACTGAGGGGCACGTGGACTGTTACAGAGAGCACTGGTTGGAGACTGGGGTGCACAAGAATCTGGAGAGCAGAGGTTTCAGACTGAGGTGCAGAAGTACTTTTACAGAGAGAAGAGGTTGGAGACTGAGGTGTAGAAAGATGGTTACAGAGAGCAGAGTTTAGACACTGGGGAGCAAAAGGACTGTTACAGAAAGCAGCGGTTGGAAATTGGGATTCAGTAGGACAGTTACAGAGAGCAGAGGTTGGAGACTGGAGTGCAGAAGGACTGTTACAGAAAGCACAGGTTAAAGACTGAGGTTTAGAAGGATAGATACAGAGAGCAGAGTTTGGAGCCTGGGGTTCAGAAGGACTGATTAAAAAAATCAGAGGTTGGAGACTGGGTTATAGAAGGACCGTTACAGAGAACAGAATTTGGAGACTGCGGTACATAAGGAGTGTTCCAGAGAGCAGATGTTGGAGACTGGGGAGCAGAAGGAGTGTTACAGAGGACAGACGTAGGAGACTGGGTTCCGCAGTACCCTTGTAGAAAGCAGAGGTTGGGGACTGCAGTGGAGAAGGAATGTTAGAGAGAGCAGATTTTGGAAACTGGAGACCAGAAAAATCTTACAGAGAGCAGATTTTGGAGACTGTGGTGCAGAAGTACTGTTGTAGAAAACAGACGTTGGAGACTGGGGTCCAGAACGATCCTTACAGAGAGCAGAGTTTGGAGACTGGGGTATAGAAGGACTGTTGCAGAGAGCAGATGTTGGAGACTGGGGTGCAGAAGGACTGTTGCAGAGAGAAGACGTTGGAGACTGGAGTGCAGAAGGATTATTTTAGAAAGCAGAGGTATGAGACTGAGGTGCAGCAGGATTGTTACAGAGAGAAGCGGTTAGAGACTGGGGAGCAGAAGGACTTTTGCCGAAAGCAGAGGTTGGAGCCTGAGGTGCAGAAGGACTCATAGAGAGAGCAGATGTTGGAGACTGGGTTGCAAAAGGACTGATGCAGAGAGCAGAGATTGGATTATGGGGTGCAGAAAAACCGTTACAGAGAGCAGAGGTTAGAGACTGCAGTACAGAAGGACTGTTGCAGAGAGCAGAGTTTAGAGACTGGGGTGCAGATGGACTGTTGCAGAGAGTAGGTGTTGGAGTCTGAGGTGCAGAAGTCCTTTTACATAGAGCAGAAGTTGGAGACTGGGGTGCAGAAAGATCGTTGCAAGGAGCAGAGCTTGGAGACAGGGGTTCAGAAGGATCTTACAAAGAGAAGAAGTTGGAGATTGAGGTGCAGAAGGAGTGTTGCAGAGATCAGACGTTGGAGACTGGCGTGCAGTAGGATCATTGCAGAGAGCAGAGGTTGGAGACTGGGGTGCAGAAGGCCTTCTACAGAGAGCGGAGTGTGGAGACTCGCGTGCAGAATGCCTGTTACAGAGAGGAGAGGTTGGAGACTTGGTGCAGAAGGACTGTTATAGAGACCAGAGTTTAGAGACTGGGTTGCTGAAAAATCTTACAGAGAGCAGAGGTTGGAGACTGGGGTGCAGAAGGCCTTCTACAGAGAGCAGAGTGTGGAGACTCGTGTGCAGAATGCCTGTTACAGAGAGGAGAGGTTGGAGACTTGGTGCAGAAGGACTGTTATAGAGACCAGAGTTTAGAGACTAGGTTGCTGAAAAATCTTACAGAGAGCAGAGGTTGGAGACTGAGGTGTAGGTGGACTGTTACAGAGAGTAATGGTTGGAGACTGGGTGGCTGAAGGATCTTACAGAGAGCAGAAGTTGGAGACTGAGGTGTAGAAAAACTGTTACAGAGAGCAGAGTTTGTAGACTGGGGTGCTGAATAACTGTTACTGTAAGCAGAGGTTGGAAATTGGTGTGCAGAATGACCGCTTCAGAGACCAGGATTTGGAGACTGTGGTACAGAAAAACTGTTACAGAGAGCAGAGGTTGGAGACTGGGGTGCAGAAGAAATTTTACAGAGAGAACAGGTTTGAGACTGAGGTGTAGAAGTATATATACAGAGAAAAGAGGTTTCAGACTGGTATTCAGAAGGACTGATACAGAAAACAGAGTTTGGAGAATTGGGTTGCAGAAGGACTGTTATGGAGAGCAGAGGGTGGAGACTGCGTTTCAGAAGGACTGTTTCAGAGAGCATATGTTGGAGACTGGGGAGCAGAAGGACTGTTGCAGAGGACAAAGTTTGGAGACTGGGGTGCCGCAGGACAATTGCAGAAAGCAGAGGTTAAAGACTGGATTTGAGAAGGAATGTTAAAGAGTGTCGAGTGTGGAAACTGGAGTGATTACGAATCTTACAGAGAGCAGAGTTTGGAGACTGTGGTGCAGAAGGACTGTTGCAGAGAGCAGAGGTTTGAGACTGGGGTGCAGAAAAACTGTTACAAAAGGCACAGGTTGGAGACTGGGGTGCAGAAGGATAGATACAGAGCACAGAGGTTGGAGACTCGGGTTCAGAAGGACTGATATAAAAAGTAGAGGTTAAAGACTGGGCTTAAGAAGGATCTTTACAGAGAGCAGAGGTTGGAGACTTCGGTACAGAAGGACTGTTACAGAGAGCAGATGTTGGACACTGGGGAGCAGAAGGACTGTTACAGAGGACAGAGTTTGGAGACTGGGGTGCCGCAAGACCTTCGAAGAAAGCAGAGGTTACAGACTGCGGTGGAGAAGAAATGTTAGAGAGACAGCAGATTTTCAAAACTGGCGTGCAGAAAAAATTTTACAGAGAGCAGAGTTTGGAAACTGTGGTGCAGAAGGACTGTTGCAGAGAGCACACGTTGGAGACTGGGTTCCAGAAGGATCGTTGCAGAGAGCAGAATTTGGAGACTAGAGTTAGAAGGACTGTTGCTGAGAGCACATGTTGGAGAATGGGGTGCAGAAGGATCTTAAAGAGAGCAGAGTCTGGAGACTGGGATGCAGAAAGACTGTTGCAGAGAGCAGAGGTTGGAGACTGAGGTGCAGAAGGACTGTTGCAGAGAGCAGAGGTTGGAGAAAGGGATGCAAAAGGATCTTAAAGAGAGCAGAGTCTGGAGACTGGGGTGCAGAAAGACTGTTGCAGAGAGCAGAGGTTGGAGAATGAGGTGCAGATGGATCGTTGCAGAGAGAAGAGTTTGGAGACTGGGTTGCAGAAGGACTGTTACAGAGAGCAGAGGTTCGAGATTGGGGTGCAGAAGAACTGTTACCAAGAGCAAAGGTTGCAGACTGGGGTGCAAAAAGCCTGTTTCAGAGAGCATCGGTTGAAGACTGAGGTGCAGAAGGACTGTTAAAGAGAGCAGAGGTTGGAGACTGACTGAGGTGCAGAAGGATTGGTACAGAGAAGAGAGGTTTGAGACAGAGGTGTAGAAGGACTGTTACAAAAAAGCAGAGTTTGGAAACTGGGGTGCAGAAGGATTGTTGCAGAGAGCAGAGATTGCAAACTGAAGTTCAGAAGGATCGTTGCAGAGAGCAGAGGTTGGAGACTTCGGTACAGAAGGACTGTTACAGAGAGCAGATGTTGGACACTGGGGAGCAGAAGGACTGTTACAGAGGACAGAGGTTGGAGACTGGGGTGCCGCAAGACCTTCGAAGAAAGCAGAGGTTACAGACTGTGGTGGAGAAGAAATGTTAGGGAGACAGCAGATTTTGGAAACTGGCGTGCAGAAAAATCTTACAGAGAGCAGAGGTTGGAAACTGTGGTGCAGAAGGACTGTTGCAGAGAGCACACTTTGGAGACTTGGTTCCAGAAGGATCGTTGCACAGAGAAGAATTTGGAGACTAGAGTTAGAAGGACTGTTGCTGAGAGCACATGTTGGAGAATGGGGTGCAGAAGGATGGTTACAGAAAGCAGAGTTTGAAGACTGGGTTGCAGAAGGAAGGTTACAGCGAGAAGAGGTTGGAGACTGGGGTGCAGAAGGACTGTTGCAGAGAGCAGAGGTTGGAGAAAGGGATGCAAAAGGATCTTAAAGAGAGCAGAGTCTGGAGACTGGGGTGCAGAAAGACTGTTGCAGAGAGAACAGGTTGGAGACTGGGTTGCAGAAGGACTGTTCCAGAGAGCAAAGGTTCAAGATTGGGGTGCAGAATAACTGTTACCGAGAGCAAAGGTTTCAGACTGGGGTGCAAAGAGCCTGTTTCAGAGATCATCGGTTGAAGACTGAGGTGCAGAAGGACTGTTAAAGAGAGCAGAGCTTGGAGACTGAGGTGCAAAATGATTGGTAAAGAGAAGAGAGGTTTGAGACAGAGGTGTAGAAGGACTGTTACAGAAAGCAGAGTTTGGAAACTGGGGTGCAGAAGGAAAGTTGCAGAGAGCAGAGGTTGCAAAGTGAAGTTCAGAAGGATCGTTGCAGAGAGCAGAGGTTGGAGACTGAGGTGCAGAAGGATCATTACAGAGAGCAGAGTTTGGAGACTGGGTAAGAAAGACAGTTACAGAGAGCACAGTTTGGAGAGTAGTGTGCAGAGTAATGTTGCAGTGAGCAGAGACTGGAGACTGTGGTACAGAAGTACTGTTACAAAGAGCAGAGGCTGGAGACTGGATTTCAGAAGGAATTTCAAAAAGAGCAGAGTTTGGAAACTGGGGTGCCGAAGGATCTTACAGAGAGCAGAGGCTGGAGACTGGGGTCAGTAGGACTGTTGCAGAGAACAGACTTTGGAGACTGTGGTGTAGAAGGATCATTGCAGAGCACAGAGGTTGGAGACTGGGGTATAGAAGGACTGTTGCAGAAAGCAGACGTTGGTGACAGAGGTGCAGAAGGACTTATACAGAGAGCACTGGTTGGAGACTGGGGTGCAGAATAATTGATACACAAAGCAGCATTTGGAAACTGGGGTGCAGAATGACTGTTAGAGAGAGAAGAGGTTGGAGACTGCGGTACAGAAGGACTATTACAGAGAGCAGAGTTTGAAGCCTGGGTGCAGAAGGACTGTTGCAGAGAACAGAGGTTGGAGACTGAGGTGCAGTAGGATTGTTGCATAGAGAAGTGTTTGGAGACTAGGGTGCAGAAGTCCTGTTACAGAACACAGTTTGGAGACTGGGTTGCAGAAGACCTGTTACAGAGAGCAGAGTTTGGAGTCTGATTTGCAGAAGTACTGTTACAGAAAGCAGAGGTTGGCAATTGGGGTTCAGAAAGACCATTACAGAGAGAAGAGTTTAAAGACTGTGGTACAGAAGGACTGATACAGAGAGCAGAGTTTGGAGACTGGGTTGCAGAAAGACAGTTGCAGAGAGCAGAGGTTGAAGCCTGTTGAGAAGAAGGATCGTTGCAGTGAGCAGATGTGGGAGACTGGGGTGCAGAAGGACCATTACAGAGAGCAAAGTTTGGAAACTGAGGTGCAGAAAAATCGTTTCAGAGAGCAGAGGTTAGAGACTGGGGTGCAGAAGCATCGTTACAGAAAGCAGAAGTTTGAGATTGGGGTACGGAAGTACTTTTATACAGAGCACAGGTAGGAGACTGGGGTGCAGAAGGAATGTTGCAGAGAGCAGAGGTTGAAGATTGGGGTGCAGGAGGACTTCTGAAGAAAGCAGTGGTTGGAGACTGAGGTGCAGAAGGATCGTTGCAGAGAGACGAGGTTGGAGACAGGGGTGCAGAAGGCCTGTTACAGAGAGCAGAGTAAGGAGACTGGGGTGCAGAAGGCCTGTTACAGAGAGCAGAAGTTGGAGACTGGGGTGCAGAAGGACTGTTACACATAGCACAGTTTGAAGACTGGGGTGCAGAAGAATCGTTGCAGAGAGCAGAGGATTCAGAATGAGGCACAGAAGGACTTCTACAGAGAGCAGAGTTTGGAGTCTGAGGTGTAGAACGACTGTTACAGAAACCAGAGGTTGGCAATCGGTGAGCAGGAGGACCATTACAAAGATGTTGGAGACTGAGATACAAAAGGACTGTTACAGAGAGCAGAGTTTGGAGAAGGGGTAGAAGAAGGATCGGTGTAGAGATTAGATGTTTGAGACTGGGTTGCAGAAGTTCCTTTACAGAGAGCAGAGGTTGGAGATTGTGGTTCAGAAGAACTGCACAGAGAGAAGAGTTTGGAAACTGGGGTGCAGAAAAATTGTTACAGAAAGCAGAGTTTGGAGACTCGGGTGCAGAAGGACTGTTACAGAGAGCAGAGGTTCGAGACTGGGGTGCAGAAGAACTGTTACAGGGAACAGAGTTTGGAGACTGGGTTGCATAAGGCCTGTTACAAAGATCAGACGTTGGTGACTGAGGTACAGAAGGACTGTTATAGAGAGCAGAAGTTGGAGACTGAGGAACAGAAGGATTGGTACAGAGAGCAGAGGTTGGAGACTGAGGTGCAAAAGAACTGTTACAGAGAGCAGATGTTGGAGACTGGGGTACAGAAGGATCATTGCAGAGAGCAGAGGTTGGAAACTGAGGTGCAGAAGGACGATTGCAGAGAGCAGAGTTTGGAGAATGGGGTGCAGAAGGATCTTTACAGAGAGCAGATGTTGGAGACTGGGGTCAGAAAGGCAGTTACTGAGACCAAAGTTTGGAGACTGGGGTGCAGAAGGATCGCTGCAGAGAGCAGAGGTTGGAAACTGAGGTGCAGAAGGATCGTTTCAGAGAGCAGAGTTTGGAGACTCAGGGGCAGAAGGATGGTTACAGAGAGCAGAGGTTGTAGACTGGGGTGCAGAACGACAGTTACAGATAGCACAGTTTGGAGATCTGAGTGTAGAAGAAATGTTGCAGAGAGCACAGGTTGGAGACAGGGGTGCAGAAGGACTGTGGCAGAGAGCAGAGGTTGGAGATATAGGTGCAGAAGGACTTATACAAAGAACAGAAATTGGAGACTGGGGTGCAGAAGGACTGGTAAACAAAGCAGAGGTTGGAGACTGGACTGCAGAAGGACCATTACAGACAGTAGAGTTTGGAGACTGCAGTACAGAAGGACTTTTACAGAGAGCACAGGTTGGATACCGGGGTGCAGAACGACTATTGCAGACTGTTGGAGACTGCTGTGCAGAAGAATCTTACAGAGAGTAGAGGTTGCAGACTGTGTTGCAGTAGGACTGTTGCACAGAGCAGAGGTTGGATACTGGGGTGCAGAAGGACTGTTACAGAGAGCAGAGTTTGGAGACTGCGGAGCAGATGGATCTTACAGAGCGTAGAGTTTGGAGACCTGGGTGCAGAAGGACTGTAGCAGAGAGCAGAGTTTGGAGACTGGGGTACAAAAGGACTGTTACAGAGAGCAGATTTTGGAGACTGTGGTGCAGAAGGATCTTACATAGAGTAGAGGTTTGAGACAGGGGTGCAGTAGGACTGTTGCAGAGAGCAGAGGTTGGAGACTGGGTTGTAGAAGGACTGTTACAGAAAGCACAGTTTCGAGACAGGGTTGCAGAAAGATCTTACAGAGAGCCTTGTGGAGACAGAGGTGCAGAAGGAGTGTTACAAGAGCAGAGGTTACAGACTGGGGTGCAGAAGAATTGTTGCAGAGAGCAGCTTTTTCAGACTGACGTGCAGAAGGACAGTTACAGAGAGCACAGTTTGGAGACCTGGGTGGAGAAGAAATGTTGCAGACAGCAAATGTTGAATCCTGGGGTGCAGAAGGACTGTTTAAGAGAGCAGAGTTTGGAGACTGGGGTGCAGAAGGCCTGCTACAGAGAGCTGATGTTGGAGACTGGGTTGCAGAAGGACAGTTATAGAGAGCAGAGTTTTGAGCCTGGGTTGCAGTAGGACTGGTATAGATAGCAGAGTTTTGAGGCTGGGTTGCAGAAGGATTTTAGAGAGCAGGGGTTTGGGACTGAGGTTCAGGATGACTGTTACAGAGAGCAGTGGTTGAAGACTGGGGTGCAGAAGGACTGTTATAGAGAGCAGAGTTTTGAGGCTGGGTTGCAGAAGGATCTTACAGAGAGCAGTGGTTGGTGACTGTGGGGCAGCATGAATATTACAGAGATCAGTCATTGGAGACTGGGGTGCAGAAAGATGGTGCAGAGAGCAGAGGTTTCAGACTAAGTCGCAGAAGAACTGTAACAGAGAGCAGAGGTTGGAGACTGAGGTGCATCAGGACTGTTACAGAGAGCAAAGTTTGGTGACTGAGGTGCAGAAGGACTGTTACAGAAAGCAGAGGTTGGAAATTGGGGTAGAGGGACCGTTACAGAGAGCAGAGATTGGAGACTGCGGTATAGAAAGACTTTAACAGAGAGCAGAGTTTTCAGACTAAGGTGCAGAAGGACTGTAACAGAGAGCAGAGGTTGGAGACTGGGGTGCAGAAGGATTGTTACAGAGAGCAGAGGTTGGAGACTGGGGTGCAGAAGGACTGTTACACAGAGCAGAGATTGAAGACTGGGGTGTAGAAGAACTGTTGCAGAGAGCAGAATCTGGAGTCTGAGGTGAAGAAGGACTGTTGTGGAGAGGAGACGTTAGAGACTGGGGTGCAGAAGAATCGTTGGAGAGAGCAGAGGTTGGAGACTGGGGTGCAAAAAGACTGTTACAGAGAGCAGATTTTGGAGACTGGGGTTCAGAAGCCTTGTAACAGAGAGCAGAGTGTGGAGAAGGGCTCTAGAATGACTGTTACAGATCACAGAGTTTGGAGACTGGGTTGAAGAAGGATCTAACAGAGAGCAGATGTTGGGGACCCAGGTGCAGAAGGAGTGTTACAGAGAGTAGAGGTTGGAGATTGAGGTACAAAAGGATCGTAGCAGAGAACAGCGTTTTAAGACTGAGGTGCAGAAGGACTGTTGCAGAGACCACATGTTGGAGACTGGGGTGCAGAAGGAATGTTGCAGAGAGCAGAGGTTGGAGACTGGGGTGTAGAAGACTTCTTATAGAGAACAGACTTTGGAGATTGGGGTGCAAAAGGCATGTTACAGAGAGGAGAGTTGGGAGAAGGTGTGCAGAAGGACTGTTAGAGAGGGCAGAGTTGGGAGCCTGGGTGGCAGAAGGATCTTACATGGAGCAGATGTTGGAGACTGAGGTGTCGAATGATCGTTGCAGAGAGAAGAGTTTGTAGACTGGGGTGCAGAAGGCCTGTTAAAGAGAGCAGAGTTTGGAGACTGGGGTGCAGAAGGCCTGTTAAAGAGAGCAGAGGTAGAAGACTGGCGTGCAGAAGGGCTGTTATAGAGTGCAGAGTTAGAAGACTGTGTGGCAAAATGATCTTACAAATAGCAGAGTTTGGAGACTGAGGTGAAGGAGGACTGTTACAGAGAGCAGTGGATGGAGACTGGGGTTCAGAAGGATCCTGCAGAAAGAAGAGGTTTCAGACTGAGGTGTAGATCGAGTGTTACAGAGAGCAGAGGTTGGAGACTGAGGTGCAGAAGGACTGTTACAGGGACCAAATTTTGGAGACTGTGTTGCAGAAGGATCTTATATAGAGTAGTGTTTGGAGACTGAGGTGCAGAAGGACTGTTACAGAGAGCAGATGTTGAAGTCTTGGGTGCAGAAGGATTTGTTGCAGAGAGCAAAATTTTCATACTGAGGTGCAGAAGGACTTTTGTAGAGCAGATGTTAGAGACTGGGGTGCAGAAGGTTTGTTGCAGAGAGCAGAAGTTGGAGACTGCAGTACAGAAGGACTTTTGCAGAGAGCAGAGGTTGGAGACTAGGGTACACAAGGACTTTTTCAGAGAGCAGATGTTGGATACTGTTGTTCAGAAGGACTGTTTCAGAGAGCAGAAGTTGTAGAATGGGGTGCAGAAGGACTTTGGAGAGAGCAGAGGTTTGAGACTGAGGTGCAGAAGGACGGAGAAATAAAGCAGAGTTTGGAAACTGGAATGCAAAAGGACCTTTACAGAGAGCAAAGAATGGACACTGCAGTACAGAATGACTGTTACATAGAGCAGAGTTTGGAGACTGGGGAACAGAAGGAGTATTGCAGAGTACAGAGGTTAAAGACTGGGGTGCAGCAGGGCCGTTGCAGAAAGCAGAGGTTTGAGACTGGCGTGAAGAAGGAATATTACAGAGAGCAGAGTTTGGAAACTGGGGTCAGAAGGATCTTTCAGACAGCAGAGTTTGGAGACTGGGGTGCAGAAGGATCGTTGTAGAGAGCAGAGTATGGACACTGGGGTGCAGAAGGACTGTTGCAGAGAGTAGATGTTGGAGACTGGGGTGCAGAATGACTGTTTAGAGAGCAGATGTTGGACACTGGGGTGCAGAGGGACTCTTTAATAGAGCAGATGTTGAAGACTGAGGTGGAGAAGGACTGTTACCGAGAGCAGCGTTTGGAGACTTGGCTGCAAAAGGACTGTTACACAGAGCACACGTTGCAGACTGGGGTGCAGAAAGAAATTTGCAGACAGCAGAGTTTGGAGACTGGGGTGCATAACGACTGGGGCAGATAGCAGAGTTTGGATATGAGGTGCAGAAAAACTGTTACAGAGAGCAGAGATTGTAGACAGGGGTGCAGAAGGACTGATAAAGAATGCAGAGTTTGGAGACTGTGGTGCCGAAGGACCGTTACAGAGAGAAGAGTTTGGAGACTGCGGTAAAGAAGGATTGTTACAGAGAGTAGGAGTTGGCGACGGGGGTGCAGAATTAGTGTTGAAAGAATAGAGTTTTGAGAATGAGGTGCAGAAAGACTGTTACAGAGAGCAGAGTTTTCAGACAAGGTTGCAGAAGGATCTTACAGAGAGCAGAGATTGTATACCGAGGTGCAGCAGGACTGTTACAGAGCGCAGAGGTTGGAGACTGCAGTGCAGAAGGATTGTTATAGAGAACAGACTTTGGATACTGGGGTGCAGAAGGCCTGTTACAGAGAGGAGAGTTGGGAGAAGGCATGCAGAAGGACTGTTACAGAGGGCAGTGTATGGAGACTGGGTTGGAGAAGGAACTTACAAAGAGCAGATGTTGGAGAGTGAGGTGCAGAAGGACTGTACAGCCAGTAGAGGTTGGAGACTGAGGCACAGAAGGATTGTTACAGAGAGCAGAGTTTGGAGACTGGGGTGCAGAAGGACTGTTGCACACACCAGAGGTTGGGAGACTTTGCTGTAGAAGGACTGTTGCAGAAACCAGAAGTTGGAATCTGGGGTGCTTAAGGACTGTTGCAGAGAGCAGATGTAGGAGACTGATATGCAGAAGGACTGTTACAAAGAGCAAATGTTTGCGACTGGCGTGCAGAAAGACTGATACAGAGAGCAGAGGTTGGAGACTGGGGTGCAGAAGGGCTGTTACAGAGTGCAGAGTTTGGAGACTGGGTTGCAGAAGGATCTTACATAGAGCAGAGTTTGGAGTCTTAGGTTCAGAAGAACTGTAACATAGAGCAGAGTTTGGAGACTGGGATGCAGAAGGATCGTTGCAGAGAGAAGATGTTGGACACTGGGGTCCAGAAGGACTGTTACACAGAGCAGAGGTTGAAGACTGAGGTGAAGAAGGACTGTTACAGAGAGCATATGTGGGAGACAGGCGTACAGGACTGATACAGAGCAGAAGTTGGAGACTCAGGTGCAGAAGGACCGTTGCAGAGAGCAGAGGTTAGAGACTGAGGTGCAGAAGAATTGTTACAGAGAGCAGAGTTTGGAGACTGCGGTCTAGAAGGACTGTAGCAGAGAGCAAAGGTTGGAGACTAAGGTGCAGAGGGACAGTTACACAGAGCACAGGTTGGAGACTGGGGGTGCAGAAGGACTGATACAGAAACAGAGGTTGGAGACTCGGGTGTAGAAGTACCCTTAAAATGAGCAGAGGTTGGAGATTGCAGTACAGAAGGACTGTTATAGAGATCAGAGTTTGGAGACTGGGGTGCAAAAGGACCGTTGCTGAGAGCAGAGGTTAAACACTAATGTGCAGAAGGATTGTTACAGAGAGTATAGGTTGGAGACTGGGGTGCAGAAGGGCTGTTACAGAGAGAAGAGTTTGGAGACTTGGGTGCAGAAGGATCTTTCAGAGAGCTTAGGTTTGAGACTGGGGTACAGAAGGACTTTTGCAGTGAGCAGAGTTTGGAGACTTGGATGCATAAGGACCGTTGCTGAGAGCAGAGGTTGATGAATGGGGTGCAGAGAGACTGTTACAGATAGCAGAGTTTGGAGACTGGGTTGTAGAAGTTTCTTTCAGAGAGCAAGGTTTGGAGACTGAGGTGCAGAAGGACTGTTACAGAGAGCAGAGGTTGGAGAGTGGTGTAAAGCAGGACTGTTTAAGAGAGCAGAGCAGAGGTTGGAGACGGGTGTATAGAAGGACTGTTGAAGAGAGCATATGTAGGAGATTGGGGTGCAAAAAGACTGTTGAAGAGAGCAGAGGTTGGAGACTGAGGTGTAGAAGGACTGTTACAGAGTGCAGATGTTTGAGACTGGGATGCAGAAGGATCGTTGCAGAGAGCAGAAGTTGGAGACTGAGGTGCAGAAAAATCGTTGCAGAGAGCAGAGGTTAGAGACTGGGGTGCAGAAGCACCGTTACAGAAAGCAGAAGTTTGAGATTGGGGGTACGGAAGGACTTTTATACAGAGCACAGGTAGGAGACTGGGGTGCAGAAGGAATGTTGCAGAGAGCAGAGGTTGAAGATTGGCGTGCAGGAGGACTTCTGCAGAAAGCAGTGGTTGGAGACTGAGGTGCAGAAAGTCTGTTAAAGAGAGCAGATATTGGAGACTGGGGTGCAGAAGGACTTATAGAGAAAGCAGATGTTGGAGACTGGGGTGCAGAAGGATGGATAAAGAGAGCAGAGGTTGGAGACTCCGGTACAGAATAATAGGTATAGAGAGCAGAGGTTGGACACTGGGATGCAGAACGACTGCTGCCTAGAACAGAGTTTGGAGACTGAGGTGCAGAAGGACTGTTGCAGCGAGGAGAGGTTGGAGACAGGATGCAGAAAGATTGGTGCAGAGAGCAAAGGTTGAAGACTGGGGTGCAGAAAAACAGATACAGAGAGCAGATGTTGGATACTGGGGTGAAGAAAGCTGGTACAGAGAGCAGAGTTTGGAGACTGGGGTGCACGAGGACTGTTACAGAGAGCAGAGTTTGGAGACTGGGTTGCAGAAGGATTTTACAAAGATCAGAGATTGAAGCCTGAGGTGCACAAGCACTGTTACAAAGAGTAGAATTTGGAGACTGAGGTGCAGAAGGATTGTTACAGAGAGCAGAGCTTGGAGACTGAGGTGCAGAAGGACTGTTACAGAGAGCAGAGGTTGGAGAGTGGTGTGAAGAAGGACTGTTTAAGAGAGCAGAGCAGAGGTTGGAGACTGGTGTATAGAAGGACTGTTGAAGAGAGCATATGTAGGAGATTGGGGTGCAAAAAGACTGTTGCAGAGAGCAGAGGTTGGAGACTGAGGTGTAGAAGGACTGTTACAGAGTGCAGATGTTTGAGACTGGGATGCAGAAGGATCGTTGCAGAGAGCAGAAGTTGGAGACTGAGGTGCAGAAAAATCGTTGCAGAGAGCAGAGGTTAGAGACTGGGGTGCAGAAGCACCGTTACAGAAAGCAGAAGTTTGAGATTGGGATACGGAAGGACTTTTATACAGAGCACAGGTAGGAGACTGGGGTGCAGAAGGAATGTTGCAGAGAGCAGAGGTTGAAGATTGGGGTGCAGGAGGACTTCTGCAGAAAGCAGTGGTTGGAGACTGAGGAGCAGAAAGTCTCTTAAAGAGAGCAGATATTGGAGACTGGGGTGCAGAAGGACTTATAGAGAAAACAGATGTTGGAGACTGGGGTGCAGAAGGATGGATAAAGAGAGCAGAGGTTGGAGACTCCGGTACAGAATAACAGGTATAGGGAGCAGAGGTTGGACACTGGTATGCAGAACGACTGCTGCCTACAACAGAGTTTGGAGACTGGGGTGTAGAAGGACTGTTGCAGCAAGGAGAGGTTGGAGACAGGATGCAGAAAGATTGGTGCAGAGAGCAAAGGTTGAAGACTGGGGTGCAGAAAAACAGATACAGAGAGCAGATGTTGGATACTGGGGTGAAGAAAGCCTGGTACAGAGAGCAGAGTTTGGAGACTTGGGTGCAGAAGGACCCTTACAGAGAGCAGTGGTTGGAGACTGCAGTACAGAAGGACTGTTACAGAGAACAGAGGTTGCAGACTGGCGTGGAGAAGAACTGTTTCAGAGAGTAAATGTTGGAGACTGTGGTGCAGAAGGACTGATGCAGAGAACAGAGGTTTGAGACTGGGGTGCAGAAATAACTTTGAAGAGAGAAGAGGTTGGAGACTGGGGTGCAGAAGGATCTTACAGTGAGAAGAGATTGGAGTCTGGGATGCAGAAGGACTGTGGCAGAGAGCAGACGTTGGAGACTGGGGTGCAGAAGGATTATTGCAGAGAGCAGAGGTTGGAGACTGGGGTGCAGAAGGACTGTTGCAGAGAGCAGAGGTTGGAGACTGGGTTGTAGAAGTTTCTTTCCAGAGAGCAGAGTTTTGAGACTGAGGTGCAGAAGGACTGTTACAAAGAGCAGAGGTTAGAGAGTGGGGTGCAGTAGGACTGTTTAAGAGAGCAGAGAAAAGGTCGGAGACTGGGGTATAGAAGAACTGTTGAAGAGAGCACATGTTGGAGACTGGGGTGCAAAAGACTGTTGCAGAGAGCAGAGGTTAGAGACTGAGGTGTAGAAGGACTGTTACAGAGTGCAGATGTTTGACTGGGATGACGAAGGATCGTTGCAGACAGCAGAAGTTGGAGACTGAGGTGCAGAAAGATCGTTTCAGAGAGCAGAGGTTAGAGACTGGGGTGCAAAAGCATCGTTACAGAAGCAGAGATTTTTAGATTGGGGTTCAGAAGGACTTTTGCAGAAAGCACAGGTAGGAGACTGGGGTGCAGAAGGAATGTTGCAGAGAGCAGATTTTGGAGACTGGGAAGCAGGAGGACTTTTGCAGAAAGCAGAGTTTGGATAGTGAGGTGCAGAAAGACTGTTAAAGAGAGCAGATATTGGAGACTGGTGTGCAGAAGGACTTATAGAGAAAGCAGATGTTGGAGACTGGGGTGCAGAAGGACGGATAAAGAGAGCAGAGTTTGGAGACCCAGTACAGAAGGACTGATATAGAGAGCAGAGGTTGGACACTGGGATGCAGAACGACTGTTGCAGAGAACAGAGGTTGGAGACTGGGGTGCAGAAGGACTGTTGCAGAGAGCAGAGGTTGGAGACTGGGGTGCACAAGCATCGTTGCAGAGAGTAGCTGTTGGAGACTGGGGTGAAGAATTTCTCTTACAGAGAGCAGTGGTTTGAGACTGGTGTGCAGAAGGCCTGTTAAGGAGAGCAGAGATTGGAGACTGGGGTGCAGAATGTGTTTCAGTGAGCAGAGTTTGTGGACTAAGTTTAATAGGGTCTTACAGATAGCAGAGGTTGGAGACTGATGTACAGAAGGACTGTTACAGAGAGTAGAGTTTGAAGACTGGGTGTAGAAGGATTGTTGCAGAGAGCAGAGTTTTCAGACTGAGGTACAGAAGAACTGTTGCAGAGAGAAGATGTTGGAGACTGGGGTTCACAAGGACTGTTGCAGCGACTAGAGATTTGAGACTTGGATGCCAAAGAATCTTTGCAGTGAGAAGAGGTTGGAGTCTGGAATGCAGAAGGACTGTGGCAGAGAGCAGACATTGGAGACTGGGGTGCAGAAGGATTACTACAGAGGGCAGAGGTTGGAGATTGGGGTGCAGAAGGACTGTTGCAGAGAGCAGAGGTTGGAGACTGAGGTGAAGAAGGACTGTTACAGAGAGCAGAATTTGGAGACTGTGGTGCAGGACTGATCCAGAAAACAGATGTTGGAGACTGGGGTACAAAAATGATTGTTGTAGACAGCAGAGGTTGGAGACTGGGTTGCAGAAAGACTGTTGCATAGAGCAGAGGTTGG
Source organism: Ictidomys tridecemlineatus (assembly GCF_052094955.1). Taxonomy (NCBI): domain Eukaryota; kingdom Metazoa; phylum Chordata; class Mammalia; order Rodentia; family Sciuridae; genus Ictidomys; species Ictidomys tridecemlineatus. Next base: position 21,911 of record NW_027522504.1, on the reverse strand, counting down.
AGACTTAGGTGCAGAAGGACTGTTACAGAGAGCACAGGTTGAAGAATGTGGTGCAGAAACACTGATACAGTAAGCAGGGTTTGGAGACTGGGGTGCTGAAGGACCATTACAGAGAGGAGAGGTTGGAGAATGCAGTACAGAAGGACTGTTACGGAGAGCAGAGTTGGAGACTGTGGTGCAGAAGGACTGTTGCAGAGAACAGAAATTGGAGACTAGGGTGCAGAAGGATCGTTGCAGAGTGCAGAGTATTCAGACTGAGGTGCAGAAAGACTAATGTAGAGAGCAGATGTTGGAGACTGGGGTGCATAATGACTGTTGCGGAGAGCAGAGGATGGAGACTTCTTTGCAGATGGACTGTTCTAGAGAGTAGATGTTGGAGACTGGGTGCAGAAAGGCTGTTATAAAGAGCAGAGTTTGAAGAAGGGGTGCAGGAGGACTATTACAGAGAGCAGAGATTGGAGATTGGTTTGCAAAAGGATCTTACAGAGAGTAGAGTTTGGAGACTGAGATGCAGAGGGACTGTAAAAGAGTGTTCAGTTTGAAGACTGCAGTGCAGAAGGACAATTGCAGATAGCATAGGTTGAAGACTGAGGTACAGAAGGACTGTTAAAGAGAGCAGCGGTTGGAGACTGAGGTGCAGAAGAACTGATACAGAAAGCAGAGTTTGAGACTGGGGTGCTGAAGGACCATTATAGAGAGCAGAGGTTGGAGACTGCGGTGAAGAAGAACTGTTACAGAGAAAAGAGTTTGGAGACTGGGGTGCAGAAGGACTGTTGCAGGGAACAGAGTTTGGTGACTGAGGTGCCGAAGGACCTTTAAAGATAGCAGAGGTTGGAGACTAGGGTGCAGAAGAATGTTACAGAAAGCAGAGGCTAAAGACTGGGGTGCAGAAGGATCGTTACAAAAGAGAAGAGGATAGAGACTGAGGTGCAGAAGTACTGTTACAGACAGCAGAGGTTGGAGACTGTGGTGCAGCACTGATACAGAAAGCAGAGGGTTGATACTGGGGTGCAGAAGGACCGTTACCAAGAGTAGAGATTGGAGACTGTGGTACAAAAGTACTTTTACAGAGAGCAGAGATTTGATACTGGGGAGCAAAAGGACTGTTGCAAAACAGAGGTTTAAGACAGGCTTGTAGAAGGACCATTGCAGAGAGCAGAGTTTGGAGACTGAGGTGCAGAAGGATTGTAAACGAGAGTAGAGTTTGGAGACTGGGGTAGAGAAGCATATTACAGAGAGCAGAGGCTTGGAGACTGTGATGAAGAAAGACTGCTGCAGAGAGCATAATTTAGAGACTGGGGTGCAGAAGGATTGTTACAGAGAGCAGAGGTTGGACACTGGGGTTCAGAAGTACTTTTGCATAGAGCAGAAGTTGGAGATTTGGGTGCAGAAGGAACTGTTGCAGAGAGCAGAGGTTGGAGACTGAGGTGCAGAAGGACTGTCATAGAGAGCAGAGGATTGATACAGGTGTGCAGAAGGAATTATATAGAAAGCAGAGTTTGAAGACTGGGGTACAGGAGGACCATTACAGAGAGCAGAGGTTGGAGTCTTCAGTACAGAAAAACTGTTACAGAGAGCAGAGGTTGGAGACTGTGGTCTAGAAGGACTGTTGCAGAGAGTAGATGATGGAGACTGGGTTCCAGAAGGACTGTAGCAGAGAGCAGACGTTGGAGACTAAGGTGCAGAACAACAGTTACACAGAGCAGAGTTTGGAGACTGGGGTGGAGAAGGACTGATACAGATAGCAGAGGTTGGAGATTCGGGTTCAGACGTACCCTTACAGAGAGCAGAGTTTGGAGACTTGGGTGGAGAATGACTGTTGCAGATAGCAGAGGTTGGAGACTGGGGTGCAGAAGGACTGTTACAGAGAGCAGAGGTTTCAGACTGAGTTGCAGAAGGACTCTTACAGAGGGCATAGTTTGAAGTCTGTGGTGCAAAACGACTGATACAGAAAGCAGAGGTTGGATACTGGGGTGAATAAGGACCCTTACGGAGAAAAGAGGTTGGAGACTGCGGTACAAAAGGACTGGTACAGAGAGCAAAGGTTGAAGACTGGCGTGCAGAAGAACTGATGTAGAGAACAGAAGTTGGAGACTGGGGTCCAGAAGGATTGCTGGGTCGAGCAGAGTTGGAGACTGGGGTATATAAGGACTGTTGCAGAGAGCAGAGGTTGAAGACTGGCGTGTAGAAGACTGTTGCAGAGAGCAGAAGTTGGAGACCGGGGTGCAGAAGAATCGTTTGGGCGAGCAGAGTATGGAGACTTGGGTGTAGAAGGACTGTTGCAGAGAGCAGAGGTTTGAGACTGGGGTGTCTAAGGACTGTTTCACAGAGCAGATGTTTTTATACTTGGGTGCAGAAGGACTGTTGCATAGAGCAGAGATTGGAGACTGAGGTACAGAAGAGCTGTTACAGAGAGTGGAGGTTGGAGACTGGAGTGAAGATGGACTATTGCAAAGAGCAGAGATTTCAAATTGAGGTACAGAAGAACTGTTGCAGAGAGCAGATTTTGGAGACTGGGGTTCACATGGACTGTTGCAGCGAGCAGAGTTTTGAGACTGTTGTCCCAAAGAATCTTTGCAGAGAGTAGAGGTTGAAGACTGAGGTGAAGAAGGATCGTTGCAGAGAGCAGAGGTTCGAGACTGGTGTGCAGAAGGATCATTACAGAGAGCAGAATTTGGAGCCTGGGGTGCAGAAGAAATGTTGCAGAGAGCAGAGGTTGGAGACTTGGTGCAGAAGGACTGTTGCAGAAAGCCGAGGTTGGAGACTGAGATGCAGAAGGACTGATAGAGAAAGCAGATTTTGGAGACTGGGGTGCAGAAGGACACTTACAGAGAGCAGAGTTTAAAGACTGGGGTGCAGAAGGACTGTTACCGAGAGCAGACATTAGAGACTGGGTTTTAGAAGGATCTTACTGAGAAAAGCGTTTGGAGACTGAGGTGCAGAAGGACTTTTACAGAGAGCGGAGGTTTGAGACTGAGGTCCAGAAAGATCGTTACAAATAGCAGAGGTTGGAGACTGGGGTGTAGATGGACTTTTACAGAGAGCACAGGTTTGATACTGGGGAGCAGAAGAAATGTTGCAGAGAGCAGATGTTGGAGACTGGGGTGCAGAAGGACTGCTGCTGAAAGCAGAGTTCGGAGACTAGGGGCAAAAGGACTGTTACAGAGAGCAGAGGTTGGAGACTTGGGTGCAGCAAAATCGTTGCAGACAGCAGAGTTTTCAGACTGAGGTACAGAAGAACTGTTGCAGAGAGCAGAATTTGTAGACTGGGTTGCACACGGACTGTTGCAGCGAGCAGAGGTTGGAGACTGGAGTGCAAAAGGCCTGTGACAGAGAGCAGAATTTGGAGACTGGGGTGATGAAGGACTGTTAAAGAGAGCATAGTTTGGAGACTGATTTGCAGAAGGATCTTACAGAGAGCAGAGGATAAAGACTTAGGTGCAGAAGCACTGTTGCAGAGAATAGAGGTTGGAGACTGAGGTGCAGAAGGATCGTTGCAGAGAGCAGAGTTTGGAGACTGAGGTGCAGAAGTATTGTTACAGAGAGCAGAGGTTGGAGACTGTGGTTCAGAAGTACTGTTGCAGAGAGCAGAGGTTTTAGACTGGGATGTACAAGGACTGTTGCAGAGAGTAGAGGTTGGAGATTGGGGTCCAGAACGACTGTAGCAGAGAGCAGAGGTTGGAGACTAAGGTGCAGAAGGACAGTTAATCAGAGCAGAGGTTGGAGACTGGGATGCAGATGACACAGAAAGCAGAGGTTGGAGACTCGGGTGCAGAAGTACCCTTACGGAGAGCAGAGGTTGGAGAATGCAATACAGAAAGAGTGTTACAGAGAGCAAGTTTGGAGACTGGGGTAAAGAATAACTGTTGCAGAGTGAAGATGATGGAGACTGGGGTGAAAAAGGAATGTTGAAGAGAGCAGAGGATGGAGACTGGGGTGCAGAAGGACTGTAGCAGAGAGCAGAGTTTGCAGACTTAGTTGCAGAAGGACTCTTTTAGAGGGCAGAGTTTGGAGACTGTGGTTCAAAACGACTGATACAGAAAGGAGAGGTTGGATATTGGGTCATAAGGACCCTTACAGAGAACAGAGTTTGGAGACTGTGGTACAAAAGTACTGTTATAGAGAGCAGAGGTTGGAGTCTGGGGTGAATCAGAACTGATGTAGAGAACAGAGTTTGGAGACTGGGGTGCAGAAGGATCTTTGGGGCCATCCGAGTATGGAGACTGGGGTGTAGAAGGACTGTTGAAGAGAGCAGTGATTGGAGACTGAGGTACAGAAGGACTGTTACAGAGAGCAGAGGTTGGAGACTGGGGTGCAGATGGATTATTGCAGAGAGCAGAGATTTCCGACTCAGGTACAGTAGAACTATTGCAGGAAGCAGATGTTGGAGAATGGGGTTAAGAAAAACTGTTGCAGCTAGCAGAGTTTTCAGACTTGGGTGCAGAAGGATCGTTGCAGAGAACAGAGGTTCGAGACTGAGGTACAGAAGGATCGTTGCAGAGAGCAGAGGTTTGAGACTGGGGTGCAGAAGGACTTTTACAGAGAGCACATTTCGGAGACTGGGGTGAAGAAGGAATGTTGCAAAGAGCAAAAGTTGGAGATTTGTTTGCAGAAGGACTGTTGCAGAAAGCAGAGTTTGGAGACTGAGGTGCAGAAGGACTTTTGCAGAGAGCAGAGGTTAAAGACTGGGGTGCAGAAGAACTGTTACAGAGAGGAGACGTTGGAGACTGGGTTTCAGAAGTATCTTACAGAGAAAAGAGTTTGGAGACTGAGGTACAGAAGGACTGTTACAGAGAGCGAAGGTTCGAGACTGGGGTGCAGAATGATCGTTACAGAAAGCAGAGGTTGGAGACTGGGGTGCAGATGGACTTTTACAGAAAGCAATGGTTTGATACTGGGGTGCTGAAGGAACGTTGCAGAGAGCAGAGTTTGGAGACTGAGGTACAGAAAGATTATTGCAGAGAGCAGAGCTTTCAGACTGAGGAACAGAAGAAATTTTGCAGAGAGCAGATGTTGTAGACTTGGTTGCACAAGGACCGTTGCAGCGAACAGAGTTTGGAGACTTGGGTGCAGAAGGATCGTTGTAGAGAGCAGACGTTGGAGACTGTTGTGCAGATGGACTAATAAAGAGAGCAAAGTTTGGAGACTGGGGTGCAGAAGGCCTGTTACAGAGAGCAGAGTTTGGAGACTGGGGTGATTAAGGACTGCTACAGAGAGAAGAGTTTTGAGACTGGGTTGCAGAAGGATCTTACAGAGAGCAGAGATTGGAGACTGAGGTGAAGATGCACTGTTACAGAGAGTAGAAGTTGGAGACTGAGGTGCAGAAGGACCCTTGCAGAGAGCAGAGATTGGAGACTGAGGTGCAGAAGGACTGTTGCAGAGAGCAGAGGTTTTAGATTGCGATGTAGAAGGACTGTTGCAGAGAGAAGAGGTTGGAGACTGAGGTGCAGAAGGATTGTAACAGAAACATGAGGTACGACACTGGGGTTCAGGAGATTCATTGCAGACAGCAGAGTTTTCAGACTGTAATGCATAAGGACTATTGCAGAGACCAGATGTTGGAGAGTGGGGTGTAGAAGGACTGTTGCAGAGAGCATAGTTTGGAGACTGAGGTACAGAAGGACTGTTACAGGAAGCATAGGTTGGAAATTGGGGTGCAGAAGTACCGTTAAAGAGAGCAGAGTTTTGAGACTGCGGTTTAGGACTGTTACCGAGAGCAGAGTTTGGCGACTTGGATGCAGAAGGACTCTTACAGAGAGCACAAGTTGGAGACTGAGGTGCAGAAGGATTGGTACAGAGAACAGAGGTTGGATACTGGGGATCAGACAGGCTGATACAGAAAGCAGAGTTTGGAGACTGGGGTGTTGAAAAAGCAAAACTGAGAGCACTGGTTGGACACTGCGGTACAGAAGGATTGTTACAGAGAGCAGATCTCAGAAAGATTGTTGCAGAGAGAAAAGGTTGGAGAGTTAGTTGCAGAAGGACTGCTACAGATAGCAGAGTTTGGAGACTGGGGTGCAGAAGGACTCTTACAGAGAGCAGAGTTTAGAGACTGGGGTGCAGAAGGACTGTTAAAGAGAGCAGAGGTTGGTGACTGGGGTTCAGATGGATCTTACAGAGAGCAGAGTTTAGAGACTGGGGTGCAAAAGGACTGTTGCAGAGAGCAGAAGTTGGAGACTGAGGTGGAGAAGAATCATTGCAGAGAGAAGAGCTTGGAGACTGGGGTGCAGAAGGCCTGTTACACAGAGCAGAGTTTGGAGATTGGGTAGCAAAAGTTCTATTAAAGAGAGCATAGGTTAAAGACTGTTGTGCAAAAGGACTGTTAAAAAGTGTGGAGTTTAAAGACTGAGTTGCAGAAAGATGAAACAGAGGGCAGAGTTGGAAGACTGAGGTGCAGAAGGACTGTTACAAAGAGTAGAGTTCGGAGACTGGGGTTCAGAAGGGTCGTTGCAGAGAGCAGAGTTTTCAGACTGAGGTGCAGAATGACTGTGGCAGAGAGCAGATGTTTGAGACTGAAGTGTAGAAGGACTGTTGAAGAGAGCAGATGTTGGTAACTAGGGTCCAGAAGAACTGTTGTAGAAAGCAGAGGTTGGAGACTGGGGTGCAGAAAAACTGTTGCAGGGAGCAGAGGTTGGAGACTGAGGTGCGGCAGTCCTGTTACAGAGAGCAGAGTTTGCAGACTCGGGTGCAGAAGGATAGTTTAGGACAGAAGTGGTTAAATACAGGGGTGCAGAAGGATCTTACAGAGAGCAGAATTTGGAGACTGAGTCGCAGAAGGACTCTGCAGACATGAGAGGTTGGAGACTGAGATGCAGAAGGACTCTTACAGAGAGCAGAGTTTGGAGACTGGGGTACAGAAGGACTGATACAGAAAGCAGAGATTGGAGTCTGGGGTGTAGAAAGATCGTTACAGAGAGCAGAGTTTGGATACTGCAGTACAGGAGGACTGTTACAGTGAGCAGAGGTTGAAGACTGGGGTGCAGAAGTACTGTAGCAGGGAGCAGATGTTGGTAACTAGGGTGCAGAAGGACTGTTGCAGAGAGCAGAGTTTGGAGACTGGGGTGCAGAATGACTCTTGCGGAGAGCGGAGGTTGGAGACTGGGGTGCAGAAGGACTGTTACTCAGATCAGAGGTTTGAGACAGCGGTGCAGAAGGATCTTGCAGAGAGCAGAATTTGGAGACTGAGCTGCAGAAGGACTTTTGCAGAGATCAGAGGATGGAGACTGGCGTGCAGTAGGATCATTGCAGAGAGCAAAGGTTCGAGACTGGAGTGCAGAAGGCCTGATACAGAGAGGAGACGTTGGAGACTGGGGTGCAAAAGGACTGTTACAGAGAGCAGAATTTAGAGACTGGGTTGCTGAAGGATCTTACTGAGAGAAGAGTTTGGAGACTGAGGTGCAGGTGGACTGTTACAGAGAGCAGTGGTTGGAGACTGAGGTGCAGAAGGATCGTGCAGAGAGGAGAGGTGTCAGACTGAGTGGCAGAAGTGTTGTTACAGAGAGCAGAGTTTGGAGCCTGGGGTGCAGAAGGACTGTTGCAGAGAACAGAGGTTGGAAACTGGGGTGCAGAAGAACTGTCACGGAGAGCAGATGTTGGAGACTGACGTGCAGAAGGACTGTTGCAGAAAGCAGAGTTTGGAAATTGGGGTGCAGAAGGATCCTTACAGAGAGCAGAGTTTGGAGATTGTGGTATAGAAGGACTGTTACAGAGAGCAGAGGTTGGAGACTGGGGTAAAGAAGGACTCTTGCAGAGAGTAGAGGTTGGAGACTGGGGTGTAGAAGGACCATTACAGAGAGCAGAGGTTGGAAATTGCGGTACATAAGGTCTGTTACAGAGAGCAGATCTCGGAGACAGGGGAGCAAAAGGACTGTTGCAGAGGACAGAAGTTGGAGACTGGGGTGAAGAAGAAATGTTACAGAGAGCAGAGTTTAGAAAATGGAGTGCAGAAGTATCTTACAGAAAACAGATGTTGGAGACTGTGGTGCACAAGGACTGTTGCAGAGAGCAGACTTTGGAGACTGGGGTCCAGAAGGTTCGTTGCTGAGAGAAGAGTTTGAAGACTGGGGTGCAGAAGGACTGTTGCAGAGAGCAGATGTTGGAGACTGGGGTGGAGAAGGACTGTTGCAGAGAGCAGATTTTAGGGACTGGGTTGCAGAAGGACTGTTTCAGAGAGCAGAGGATGGAGACTGACGTGCGGAAGGACTGTTACAGAGAAAAGCGTTTGGAGACTGGGGTACAGAAGGACTGTTACAGAGAGCAGAGTTTGGAGACTGGGGTTCAGATTGATCTTACAGAGAGCAGAGTTTGGAGACTGGGGTGCAAAAGGACAGTTGCCGAGAGCAGATTTGGAGACTTGGGTAGAGAAGAATCGTTGCAGAGAGAAGAGGTTGGAGACTGGGGTGCAGAAGGCCTATTACAGAGAGCAGAGTTTGGAGACTGGGTTGCAGAAGTCCTGTTAAAGAGAGCAGAGGTTGGAGAATGTTTTGCAGAAGGACTGTTACAGAGTGCAGAGTTTAAAGACAGTGTTGCAGAAGGATCATATAGAGAGCAGAGATGGGAGACTAAGGTGCAGAAGGACTGTTACAGAGTGCAGAGGTAGAAAACTGGGGTGCAGAAGGTTCGTTGCAGAGAGCAGTGTTTTCAGACTGAGGATCAGAAGAACTGTTGAAGAGAGCAGAGTTGGAGACTGGGGTGAGGAAGGTCTGTTGCAGAGAGCAGATGTTGGTAACTAGGGTCTAGAAGAACTGTTGTAGAGAGCAGAGTTTGGAGACTGGGGTGCAGAAGGACTGTTGCAGAGAGCACAGGTTGGAGACTGAGGTGCGAAATTCCTGTTACAGAGAGCAGAGTTTGGAGACTCGGGTGCAGAAGAACTGTTACAGAGAGCAGAGTTTTAAAACAGGGGTGAGAAGGATTTTACAGAGAGCAGAGGTTGGAGACTGAGGTGCAGAAGAACTTTTGCAGAGATCAGAGGTCGGAGACTGGGGTGCAGTAGGATCATTTCAGAGAGCAGAGGTTGGAGACTGAGGTGCAGAAGGATCATTGCAGAGAGTAGCGTTTGGCGACTGGGATGCAGAAGGCCTGCTACAGAGAGCGGAGTTTGGAGACTGGCGTGCAGAAGGCCTGTTACAAAGAGGAGAGTTTGGACACTGGGTTGCTGAAGGATTTTACAGAAGCAGAGGTTGAAGACTGAGGTGCAGAAAGACTGTTTCAGATATGACAGGTTGGAGACTGGGGTGAAGTAGGATCATTGCAGAGAGCAGAGGTTGAAGACAAGGGTTCAAAATGATCCTTGCATAGAGTATATTTTTAAGACTGGCGAGCAGAAGGCCTGTTACTGAGAGAAGATGTTGGAGACTGGGATGCAGAAAAACTGTTGCAGAGAGCAGAGGTTGGATTTTGATGTGAAAAAAGAATCTTAAAGGGAGCAGAGTTTGGAGACTGGGGTGCAGATGGACTGTTACAGAGAGCAGAGGTTGGAGACTGTGGTGCTAAAGGACTGTTGCAGAGAGCAGACTTTGGAGACTGGGGTTCAGATTGGTCTTAAAAAAGCAGAATTTGGAGACTGGGGTGCAGAAATACTGTTGCAGAGGTCAGAGGTTGGAGACTCGGGTGCAGTAGGATCATTGAAGAGAGCAGTGGTTGGAGACTGGGGTGCAGAAGGATCCTTGGAGAGAGCAGATTTTGAAGACTGGGGTGCAGAAGGCCTGCTACAGAGAGCAGAGTTTGGAGACTGAGGTGCAGAAGGATTGTTACAGAAAGCAGAGGTTTGAAATTGGGGTGCAGAAGATCCATTACAGATACCGAAGTTTGGAGACTGTGGTATAGAAAAACTGTTACAGAGCGCAGAGGTTGGAGACTGGGGTGCAGAAGGACTGTTGCAGAGAGCAGAGGTTGGATACTGGTGTCTAGAAGGATCTTGCAGAGAGCAGAGTTTGGAGACTGGGGTGCAGAAGGACTGTAACAGACAGCAGAGGTTGGATACTGGTGTTCAGATAGGTCTTACAGAGAGCAGGGGTTGGAGACTGGGGTTCAAATTGACTGTTGCAGAGAGTAGAGCTTGGAGACTGGAGTGCAGAAGGACTCTTTCAGAGAGCAGAGTTTGGAGACTGGGGTGCAGAAGGATCTTACAAAGAGCAGAGGTTAGAGACTGGGGTGCAGACGAACTGTTGCAAGGAGCAAAGGTTTGACACTGGGGTGCAGAAGGATCGTTTCAGAGAGAAGGGGTTGGAGACTGGGGTGCAGAAGGCCTGTTACAGAGAGCAGAGTTTGGAGATTGGGGTGCAGAAGTCCTGCTACAGACAACAGAGTTTGGAGACTGGGGTGCAGAAGAACCATTACAGAGAGCAGAGGTTGGAAATTCCAGTACAGAAGGACTGTTACACAGAGCATAGTTTGGAGACTGGGGAGCAGAAGTCTTTTGTAGAGAACAGAAGTTGGAGACTGGGGTGCTACAGGATCGTTGCAGGAAAAGAGGTTGGAGACTGGGATTGAGAAGGAATGTTGTAGAGAACAGAGTTTGGAAACTGGTGTGCAGAAGGATCTAAAAGAGAGCAGAGGTTGGAAACTGGGGTGCAGAAGGTGTGTTGCAGAGAGCAGAATATAAAGACAGAGGTGCAGAAAGATCGTTGCAGAGAGCAGAGCTTGGAGACTGTGGTGCAGAAGATTTTTGCAGAGAGCAGATTTTGGAGACTGAGGTTCAGAAGGACAGTTATTGAGAGTAGAGTTTGTAGATATGGGTTCAAAACGTCTGATACAGAGAGAAGAGGTTGGAGACTAAGGTGCAGAATGACTGTTACAGAGAGCAGAGTTTGGAGACAGGGTGCAGAAAAATCTTAAAGAGAGCAGAGTTTTGAGACTGAGGTGCAACAGGACTGTTACAGAGAGCAGAGTTTGGAGACTGTGGTGCAGAAGGACTGTTGCAGAGAGCAGAGGTTGGAGACTGAGGTGCAGAAGGACTGTTGCAGAGAGAAGTGGTTGGAGACTGGGATCCAGAAGGATCGTTGGAGAGAGCAGAGTTTGGAGACTGGGGTGAAAAAGAGATCATTGCAGAGCACAGTTTTCAGACTGAGGTGCAGAAGGACTGTTGCAGAGAGTAGTTGTGGGAGTCTCGGATGCAGAAGGACTGTAGCAGAGAGTAGACGTTGGAGTCTGGGGTGAAGAAAGATCGTTGTAGAGAGCAGAGGTTTGAGACTGGGGTGCAGAAGGACTGTTACAGAAAAGAGGTTGGAGACTTGGTGCAGAAGGCCTGTTACAGAGAGAAGAATTTGGAGAAAGAGTGCAAAAGGACTGTTTCAGAGGGAAGAGTTTGGAGACTGGGTTGCAGAAAGATCTTCACAGATCAGAGATTTGAGACTGCAGTGCAGAACTACTGTTACAGAGAGTAGAGGTTGGAGACTGAAGTGCAGAAGGATTGTTACAGAGAGCAGATATTGGAGACTGGGGTGCAGAAGGACTACTGCAGATAGCAGAGGTTGGTGATTGGTTGTAAAAGGACTGTTGGTGGGAGCAGAGTTTGGAGATTGGGTGCAGAAGGAATGTTGCAGAGAGCAGAGTTTGGAGACTGAGATGCAGAAGGACTGTTACAGAGAGCACAGGTTGAAGACTGGGGTGCAGAAGGACTGATAGAGAAAGCAGAGGTCGGAGACTGTGGTGCATAAGGAAACTTACAGAGAGCAGAATTTGGAGACCGCAGTAGAAGAGGCCTGTTACAGAGAGCTGAGTTTGGAGACTGGGGTTGAGAAGGACTGTTTCAGAGTGCAGAGGTTGGAGACTGGGGTGCAGAAGAACTGCTTTAGAGAGCACAGGTTGGAGACTAGGGTGCAGAAGAACAGTCGCAAAGAGCAGAGGTTGGAGACTGCGGTGCAGAAGGAATGTTACAGAGAGCAGAGTTTAGAGACTGAGGTGCAGAAGTACTGATACAGAGAGAAGAGGTAGGAGACTGGGGTGCAGAAGGACAGTTAGAGAGAGCAGAGTTTGTTGACTGCTGTACAGAAGGACCGTTACAGAGAGCATAAGTTGGAGACTAGGGTACAGAAGGACTGTTGCAGAGAGTAGAGTTTGGAGACTGTTGTTCAGAAGGACTGTTGCAGAGAACAGAGGTTAGAGAATGGGGTGTAAAAGGACTTTTTCAGAGAGCAGAGTTTTGAGACTGAGGTGCAAAAAGACTGTTACAGAGAGCAGTGGTTGGAGACTGGTGTGCAGAAGAACTGTTACAGAGAGCAGAGTTTTTAGAAAAGGTTGCAGAGGAATCTTACAGAGAGCAGAGATTGTAGACCAAGGTGCAGCAGGACTGTTACAGAGAGCAGAGGTTGGAGACTAGGGTGAAGAAGGAACGTTTCAGAGAACAGAGTTTTCAAACTGAGGTGCAGAAGAATTTTGCAGAGACCACATGTTGGAGAATGGGGTGCACAAGGACTGTTGCAGAGAGCAGTGGTTGGAGACTGGGGTGCAGAAGGATAGTTGTCGAGAGCAGAGGTTAGACACTGGGGTGCAGAAGGATTGTTATAGAGAAAAGATGTCGGAGAGTGGGGTGCAGAAGGCCTGTTACAGAGAGCAGCGTTTGGTGAAGGGGTGCAGAAGTAGTTTTACAGAGAGTAGAGTTTGGAGAATGAGGTGCAGAAGGACCGTTATATTGAGCGGAGTTTGGAGACTGGGTTGCAGAGGGACTGCTGCAGAGAGCAGAGGCTGGAAATGGGGTTTAGAAGAACTGTTTCCGAGAGCACACGTTTGAGATTTGGGTGCAGAAGAACTGTTGCAGAGAGTGGAGGTTCTAGACTGCCTTTATGTAGGACTGTTACAGAGACAGAGTTTTGAGACTTTGGTGCAGAAGGACTGTTGTGGAGAGCAGATGTTGGAGACTGGGTTGCAGAAGTACTGTTGCAGAGAGCAGAGTTTGTAGACTGAGGTGCAGAAGGACTGTTACAGAGAGCAGAGTTTAAAGATTGGGGTGCAGATGGACTGATACAGAAAGCAGAGTTTGGAGTCTCCGGTTCAGAAGGACTGTTGCAGAGAGAAGAGGTTGGAGAATGGGGTGCAAAAGGCCTGATACACAGAGCAGAGGTTGGAGACTGGGGTGCAGAAGGACTGATACAGACAGCAGAATTTGGAGACAGGGTTGCAGAAGGATCTTACAGAGAGCAGAGTTAGGAGACTGTGGTTCAGCAGGACTGTTACAGTGAGGAGATGTTGGAGACTGGGTTGCAGAATGATCGTTGCAGTGAACAGAGTTTTCAGACTGAGGTGCAGAAGGACTGTTGCAGAGAGCAGATATTGGAGACTGGGGTGCAGAAGACTTTTATAAGAGCAGAGGTTGGAGACTGGGGTGCAGAAGAATTATTGTAGCGAGCAGAGGTTTGAGACCGGGGTGCAAAAGGACTGTTACAAGAACAGAGGTTGGACAAGGGGTGCAGAAGGACGGTTACAGAGGGCAGAGTTTACAGACTGGGATGCAGAAAAATCTTACAGAGACCAGATGTTGGAGACTGAGGTGCAGAAGGACTGTTGCAGATAGCAGAGGTTGGAGACTGGGGTGTAGAAAAACTGTTGCAGGGACAAGAATTTGAGAAGGCGGTTCTGAAGGATTGTTGCAGAGGGCAGAGTTTGAAGACTGAGATGCAGGAGGACTGTTACAGAGAGGAGATGTTGGAGACTGGGTTGCAGAATGATCGTTGCAGTGAACAGAGTTTTCAGACTGAGGTGCAGAAGGACTGTTGCATAGAGCAGATAATGGAGACTGGGGTGCAGAAGAATTTTCCAAAGAGCAGAGGTTGGAGACTGGGGTGCAGAAGAATCGTTGTAGCGAGCAGAGGTTTGAGACCGGGGTGCAAAATGACTGTTACAAGAAAAGAGGTTAGACAAGGGGTGCAGAAGGACGCTTACAGAGGGCAGAGTTTACAGACTGGGTTGCAGAGGATGTTACAGAGACCAGATGTTAGAAACTGAGATGCAGAAAGACTGTTGCAGATAGCAGAGGTTGGAGACTGGGGTGTAGAAAAACTGTTGCAGGGACAAGAATTTGAGACAGCAGTTCTGAAGGATTGTTGCTGAGGGCAGAGTTTGAAGACTGAGATGCAGAAAGACTGTTACAGAGAGTAGAGGTTGGAGACTGAGATACAGAAGGATTGTTACAGAGAGAAGAGGTTGGAGACTGGGGTGCAGAAGGACTGTTGCAGATAGCAGAGGTTGGAGACTGGGGTGTAGAAGGACTTTTGCAGGCAGCAGAGGTTGGAGACTGGGGTGCAGAAGGACTTTTCAGAGAGCAGAGTTTGGAGACTGAGGTACAGTAGGACTGTTACAGAGAGCAGAGTTTTGAGACTGTTGTGCAAAAGGATCATTGCAGAGAGCAGAGTTTGGAGACTGGGTGCAGATGGATTGTTACAGAGAGCAGAGTTTTGAGACTGTTGTGCAGAAGGATCTTTGCAGACAGCAGAGGTTTGAGACCGGGTTGCAGAAGGACTGTAACAGAGAGTAGAGTTTCGAGACTGAGGTTCAGAAGAATCGATGCAGATAACTGAGTTTAGAGACTGAGGTGCAAAAGGACTGTTGAAGAGAGCAGAGGTTGGAGACTGAGGTGAAAGAGGACTGTTACAGAGAGTAGAGGTGGAAGATTTGTGTGCAAATGCCTGTTACAGAGAGCAGAGATTGGAGACTAGGGTGCAGAAGGATTGTTGTAGAGAGCAAAATTTTGCTACTGGGGTGCAGAAGGATTGTTATAAAGAACAGAGTTTGGAGACTGGGGTGCAGAAGGCCTGTTACGGAGAGCATGTTTGGACAAGGGGTTCAGAAGTACATTTACAGAGAGTAGTTTTTGAAGTCTGAGTTGTAGAAGAATCATTGCAGAGAGCAGAGGTTGGAGACTGAGGTGCAGAAGGACTATTACAGAGAGCAGAGTTTGGAGACTGGGGTGCAGAAGGACGGTTACATAGAGCAAATTTTTGAGAGTGCAGTACAGGAGGACTGTTACAGAGAGCAGATTTTGGAAACTGGGGTGGAGAAGGACTGTTGCAGAGAGCCGAGGAAGGAGACTGGGGTGCAGAAGGATCGTTGGGGAGAGCAGAGTATTGAGACTGATGTGCAGAACGACTGTTACAGAGAACAGAGTTTGGAGAAGGGGTGCAGAAGGACTGTCTCACGAAGCAGAGGTTTGAGACTTTGTTGCAGAAGGACTGTTGCAGACAGCAAGGTTTGGAGACTGAGGTGCAGAAGGACTGTTACAGAGAGCTGAGGTTGGAGACTGGGGTGCAGATGGACTGATACAGAAAGCAGAGGTTAGAGACTGGGGTTCAGAAGGACCGTTACAGAGAGCAGATTTTGGAGACTACACTACAGGAGGACTGTTACAGAGTGCAGATGTTGGAGACTGGAGTGGATAATGACTGTTTCAGAGTGAAGAGTTTCGAGACTGGGTTGCAGAAGGACTTTTTCAGAGAGCAGATGTTGGAGACTGGGGTGCAGAAGGATTGTTAAAGAGATCAGAGGTTGGATACTGGGGTTCAGAAGGACCATTGCAGCGATCAGAGTTTGGGAACTGAGGTGCAGAACGATCGTTGCAGGTAGCAGAGTTTTCAGACTGAGGTGCAGAAGGACTGTTGCAGAGAGCAGATGTTGGAGACTGGGGTGAATTAGGTTCGTTGCAGAGAGCAGAGGTTGAAGACTAAGGTGCAGAAGGACTGTTAAAGAGAGCAGAGGTTGGAGACTGGGGTGTAGAAAGACTGATGCAAGGACAAGAATATGAGACAGCGGTTCTGAAGGACTGTTGCAGAGAGCAGAGTTTGGAGACTGAGATGCAAAAGGACTGTTAAAGAGAGTAGAGGTTGGAGTCTGAGGTGCAGAAGGATTGTTAAGGAGAGCAGATTTTGGAGACTGGGGTGCAGAAGGACTGTTGCAGATAGCAGAGGTTGGACACTGGGGTGTAGAAGGACTTTTGCAGGCAGTAGAGTTTGGAGACTGGGGTGCAGAAAAACTTTTGCAGAGAGCAGAGTTTGGAGACTGAGGTAAAGAAGGACTGTTACAGAGAGCAGAGGTTGGAGACTGGGGTGCAGAAGGACTGATACAGAAAGTAGATGTTGGAGACTGGTGTGCAGAAGGATCCTTACAGAGAGAAGAGTTTGGAGATAGCAGTACAGAAGGAATGTTACAGAGAGCAGATGTTGGAGACTGGGTTGGAGAAGGACTGTTTCAGAGAGTAGATGTTGGATACTGGGGTGCAGAAGAACTGTTGCAGAGAGCAGAATTCGGAGACTAAGTTGCAGAAGGATTGTTGCCGGGAGCAGATTTTGGAGACTGAGGTGCTTAAGGACTCTTGCAGACAACAGAGGTTGGAGAATGGGGTGCAGAAGGACCGTTGCAGAGAGCAGAGATTGGAGACTGCAGTACAGAAGGACTGTTGAGTGGTGAGATGAAGTACAGAAGGACTGTTGAGAGGTGAGATGAAGAAGGACTGATACAGAAAGCAGAGTTTGTAGATTAGGGTGCAGAAGGATCATTGCACAGAGCAGAGATTTCAGACTGAGGTGAAGAAGGACTGTTTCAGAGAGCAGATGTTGGAGACTGGGGTGCAGAAAGACATTTGCAGAGAGCTGAGGTTCGAGACTGGGTTGCAAAAGGATCGTTGCAGAGAGCAGAGGTTGGAGACTGGGGTGCAAAACGATTGTTACAGAGAGAAGAGGTTCGAAAATTGTGTGCAGAAGGACGATTGCAGAGACCAGAGTTTGAGGACTTATGTGCAGAAAAATTGTTACAGAGAACAGAAGTTGGAGACTGGGGTGCAGAAAGACTGTTGCAGATATTAGAGTTTGGAGACTGGGGTTTCAGAAGAACTGTAGCAGAGAGCAGAGGTTGGAGACTGGGGTGTAGAAGGACTGTTGCAGAGAGCAGACGTTTGAGACTGGAATGCAGAAAAATCGTTGCAGAGAGGAGATGTTGTATACTGGAGTATAATAAGACGTTTGCAGAGAGCAGAGGTTAGAGACTGGGGTGCAGAAAAACTGTTGCAGAGAGCTAAGGTTGGAGACTGAGGTGCAGAAGCACTGTTACAGAGAGCAGAGTTTTAGACTGGGTTGCAGAATAACTGATACGGTAAGGAGAGTGTGGAGACTGGGGTGCAGAAGGACTGTTACAGAGAGCAGAGTTTGTAACCTGGGGTGCAGATGGACAGCTGCAGAAAACAGAGGTTGGATACTGAGGTGCACAAGGGCCGTTGCAGAGAGATAAGGTTGTAGACTGAGGTGCAGAATGACTGTTACAGAGAGCGAAGTTTGGAGAACGGGGTGCAGAAGGATCTTACAGAAAGCAGACGTTGGAGACTGGTATGCAGAAGGATCGTTGTAGAGAGCAGAGGTTGGAGACTGGAGTGCAGAAGGCCTTTTACAGAGAGCCAAGTTTGGAGACTGGGTTGCAGAAAACCTGTTACAGAGAGCAGATGTTGGAGATTGGGGTGCAGAAGGATTTTTACAAATAGCACAGTTTGGAGACTGTTGTTTAGAAGGATTGTTGCAGAGAGCAGAAGTTTCAGACTGAGGCTTAGAAGAACTGTTACAGAGAGCAGAGGTTGTAAATTGGGGTGTAGAAGGACCGTTATAGAGAGAAGAGCTTGGAGACTGCCGTACAGAAGGACTGTTACAGAGTAGAGTTTGAAGACGGGGTGCAGAAGAACCTTTGCAGAGAGCAGATTTTGGATACTGGGGTGCAGAAGGATTGTTACAGAGAGCAGAGATTGGAGACTGGGGTGCAGAAGGACAATTACAGAGAGCAAAGGATGGAGACTGAGGTGCAGAAGGACTTCTACAGAGAGCAGAGTTTGGAGACTGAGGTGTAAAAAGATCGTTGCCGAGAGAAGAGTTTTGGGGTGCAGAAGGACTGTTTCAGAACGCAGAGTTTGGCAATTGGGGAGCAGATGAACTGTTCCAGAGAAGAGGTTGGAGACTGCGATACAAAAGGACTTTTACAGAGAGCAGAGTTTGTAGACTGAGTAGAAGAAGGATCATTGCAGAGAGCAGATGTTGGAGACTGGGGTGCAGAAGGACTGTTACAGAGAGCACAAGTTGGAGACTGGGGTGCAGAAGAAATGTTGCAGAAAGCAGAGTTTGGAGACTTGGGTGTATAAAGACTTTTGCAGAGAGCAGAGTTTGGAGACTGTGGTGCAGAAAGACTGATACAGAGATCAGAGGTTGGAGACTGGAGTGCAGAATGATCGTTGTAGAGAGAAGAGGTTGGAAACTAAGGTGCAGAAGGATCGTTACACAGAGCAGATTTTGGTTACTGGGGTGGAAAATGACTGATACGGAGAACAGATGTTGGAGACTGAGGTGTAGAAGTACTTTAGCAGAAAGCAGAGTTTGGAGACTGGGGTGCAAAAAGACTGTTGCAGAGAGCAGAGGTTGGAGACTGGGGTGCAGAAGAACCATTGCAGAGAGCAGAGGTTGGAGAGTGAGGTGCAGAAGGATTGTTACAGAGAGCAGAGGTTGGAGACTGGGTTGCAGAAGGACCGTTGCAGAGAGCAGAGGTTGAAGACTGAGGTGAGGAAGGATCGTTGAAGAGAGAAGAGGTTGGAGACTGGGGTGCAGAAGGCCTGTTACAGAGAGGAGAGATTGGAGACTGGGGTGAAGAACGCCTTTTACAGAGAGCGAAGTTTAGAGACTTGGGTGCAGAAGGACTGTTAAAGATAGCACAATATTGAGACTGGGTTGCAGAAGGATCTTACAGAGAGCATTTTGTAGACTGAGGTTCAGAAAGACTGTTACAGAGAGAAAAGTTTGGAAACTCAGGTGCAGAAAATTTTTTGCAGAGAGCCGAGTTTTCAGACTGAGGTGCAGAAGGACTGTTTCAGAGAGCAGAAGTTGGATCCTGGGGTAGAGAAGGACTGTTACAGAGAGCAGAGTTTGGAGCCTGGGGTGCAGATGGATCGTTGCAGAGAGCACAGTTTAGAGACTGGGGTGCAGAAGGCCTGTTACAGTGAGCAGAGTTTGAAGACTGGGGTGCAGAAGGCCTGTTACAGAGAGCAGAGTTTTGAGACTGGGTTGCAGAAGACTGTTACAGAAAGCAGAGTTTGGAGAATGGGTTACAGAAGACTCTCACAGAGAGCAGAGGTTGGAGACTGAGGTGCAAAAGGACTTTTACAGAGAGTAGAGGGTGGAGACTGGGGTGCAGAAGGAGTGTTACAGAGAGCAGAGTTTGGAGATTGGGGTGCAGAAGAACTGTTACTGAGAGTAGAGGTTGGAGACAGAGGTCCAGAAGACTGTTTCCGAGAGCAGAGTTTGGAGACTGAGGTGCAGAAGGACTGTTACAGAGAGCAGATTTTGGAAACTGGGATGTAGAAGGACCATTGTAGAGAGCACAGGTTGGAGTCTGGGGAAAAGTTGGATTATTGCAGAGAGCAGATGTTGGAGACTGGGTGAAGAAGGACTATTAACGAGAGCAGAGGTTGGAGACTGAGGTGCAGAAAGATCAATTCTGAGTGCAGAGGTTTGAGACTGGGGTGCAGAAGGACTGTTACAGATTTCAGAAATTGGAGACTTAAGTGCAGAAGGACCTTTACAGAGACGAGAGGTTGGAGACTGGGGTGCAAAAGTATTCTTACAGAGAGCAGAGGATAGAGACTGGGGTGCAGAAGGATCGTTGCAGAGAGCAGAGGTTAGAGAATGAGGTCAGAAGGATCAGATCAGAGATTGGAGACCTGGGTGCAGCAGAACAGTTACAGAGAGCACAGGTTGGAGACTTGGGTTCAGAAGAAATGTTGCAGAGAGCAGAGGTTGGAGACTGGGGTGCTAAGTACTGTAGCAGAGAGCAGAGGTTGGAGACTGGGGTGCAGAAGGACTGTTGTAGAGAGAAGTTGTTGGAGACTGGAATGCAGAAGGATCATTGCAGAGAGCAGAGGTTGGAGACTGCGGTTTAGAAGGACTGTTTCAGAAAGCAGAGGTTGGGGGGTGAGGTTAAGAAGAATCATTGCAGAGAAAAGAGGTTGGAGACTGGGGTGCAGAAGACCTGTTACAGAGAGCAGAGGTTGGAGACTGGGGTGCAGAAGGATTGTTTCAGATAGCACAGTTTGGAGACTGGGGTGCAGAACGATTGTTGCAGACAGCAGAGGTTTCAGACTGAGTCTTAAAAGAACTTTTAAAGAGAGCAGAGGTTGAAATCTGAGGTGCAGAAGGACTGTTACAGAAAGCAGAGACTGGCAATTGCGGTGCAGAAGGACCGTAATAGAGAGAAGAGGTTGGAGACTGCGGTACAGAAGGACTGTTAGAAAGAGCAGAGTTTGGAGACTTTGGTGCGGAAGGACCGCTGTAGAGAGCAAATGTTGGAGACTAGGGTGTAGAAGGACTGTTACAGAGAGCAGATGTTGGAGAATGAGGTGCAGAAGGACCATTACAAAGAGCAAAGTTTGGAGACTGAGGTGCAGAAGGACTTTTAGAGAGAGCAGAGGTTGGATACTGGGTTGCAGAAGGACTGTTACAGAGAGGAAGGGTTGGAGAAAGGGATGCTAAAGGATATTACAGAGAGCAGAATCTGGAGACTGTGGTGCAGAAGGACTGTTGCACAGAGCAAAGATTGGAGACTGAGTTTCAGAAGGATCGTTGCAGAGAAAAGAGTTTGGAGACTGGGGTGCAGAAAGATTGTTACAGAACAGAGATTCGAGATTGGCTTGCAGAAGAACTGTTACAAAGAGCAGAGGTTGGAGACTGGGGTGCAGTAAGCCTGTTACAGACAGCAGAGTTTGGAGCCTGAGGTGCAGAAGGACTGTTACAGTGAGCAGAGTTTGGAGACTGAGGTGCAGCAGGATTGGTACAGAGAGAAGTGTTTGGAGACTAGGTGTAGAAGGACTGTTACAGAGAGCAGAGGTTGGAAACTGTGGTGCAGAAGGATCGTTGCGGAGAGCAGAGGTTGGAAACTGAGGTGCAGAAGGATTGTTACAGAGAGCAGAGGTTGGAGACTAGGGTAAGAAAAACAGTAACAGAGAGCAAAGTTTGGAGACTGGGGTGCAGAAGATATGTTGCAGTGAGCAGAGAATGGAGACTGTGGAACAGAAGTACTGTTACAAAGAGAAAAGGGTGGAGAGTGAGGTGCAGAAGGAATGTCACCTAGAGCAGAGTTTGAAAACTGGGGTGCAGAAGGATGTTACAGAGAGCAGAGGCTGGAAACTGGGGTCAGAAGGACTGTTGCAGAGAACCTACATTGGAGACTGGCTTGCAGAAGGATCGTTGCAGAGAGAAGATGTTGGAGACTGAGGTGCAGAAGAATCGCTACAGAGAGCAGAGTTTGGAGACCGGGGTGCAGTAGGATAGTTACAGAGAGCACAGGTTGAAGACTGGGGTGCAGAAGAAATGTTGAAGAGAGCAGAGGTTGGAGACTCGGGTGCAGAAGTACTGTAGCAGAGAGCAGAAGTTGGAGACTGTTGTGTAGAAGGACTGTTGCAGAGAGCAGACGTTGGAGACTGGGATGCAGAAGGATCGTTGCAGAGAGCAGATGTTGGAGACTGGTGTGTAGAAGGACTTTTGCATAGAACAGATGTTGGAGACTGGGGTGCAGAAGGACTGTTGTAGAGAGCAGAATTTGGACACTGAGGTGCAGAAGGACTGTTACAGAGAGCATAGGTTTTAGACTGGGGTGCAGAATAACTGATACGGAAAGTAGAGTTTGGAGACTGGGGTGCAGAAGGACTGTTACAGAGAGCAGACATTGTAGCCTGGGGTGCAGAAGGACTGCTTCACAGAACAGATGTTGGATACTGGAATTCAGAAGGGCCGTTCCAGAGAGATGAGGTTAGAGACAGAGGTGCAGAATGACTATTACAGAGAGCAAAGTTAAAAGAACGGGGTGCAGAAGAATCTTACATAGAGCAGATGTTTGAGAGAGCAGAGGTTGGAGACTGAGATGCAGGAGAATCGTTGCAGAGAGAAGAGTTTGGAGACTGGGGA